>NW_019213968.1:244657-321365 GCF_002532875.2 Varroa jacobsoni | reverse complement strand
ATATGCCAAGCAATACACGTTTGCCGCATGTTCCAAATACCAGCTGTGATAGAATCTTTTGATTTGTTTTCTTTTTTCCTAAATCCTTTTAATTATGACGCTTAATGAAAATTGCTTTCTGAAGTGAGACATATTTCTAACAATTTCTATAAGTGAATAAACAAGATTGTGGTATATGAGGGCCTTGCAAACTCCGTCCAATCGTTGCTAGCATATGGCTGTCAATGCGTATTTATTCTAAAAGTTATACGGTAGTTGTCGCGTGTTGCCATAACAAGCGGTCGAAACTTACTAATAACTACATTAGAGACTTGATAACGCATATATGAATTTACAAATGTGCATAATATATATAAATATGGCTGATGCAAGCAAATCTGGTAGACTTTGAAAACTTAAGCTACACGCCGTTAGCAGGCGAAATTTGACTGCAAAATACGTCTTCTAGAAACCTGTGAGAGACAGGTTAAATCTACTTTAGGTAAAATGCATCTACAGGAATTCAGAAAAAAACAGTCTCCGTGCCACAGTGTTGCGGAGATTCATCAAAGATTGGTGAAGAAGCGAAAGCACAGTACATGACTTGTGTAAATGTTCTAAGAACGGAGATTGGGGTGTTGGAGGCTAGCTTAACTAGGTGACTAGATATCAGCGCGCGGAAGTCAAGGCTGTGCCCCAATCGAGTCTGGTGGCATTGTCCTGTTAATTTGGACGTAAGGTAATGGGAGTGTTAGCAATGGACATCAGAAGCATCTATTACTATGAGAAAATAAATCAATAAATGCAGCCCGCTATCTCGAGTTCCTTAAAAGACTTATGGACTGTTATAACAGCAATCGAAAACACGCAGTCGGATTACTTGATGATAATGCCAGACCTTATAACCATGTCTTAATTACTTCTTGGATTGAGCAAAAAATATCCAACATATCTGGCTTCAACCTGCTAATTCTCCTAGTCTAAGTCCGTATGATTATAGGGCTCGCCATCCTTTAAAAAGGCCAGCTGGTGACCAACCATATTGCACTACAGATTTAATTATACAGATTTAAGCTATAGATAAATTACGTATGGGAATGCAAGTGGTAAGTGTAGGACTGTTCAGAAGCTGCCAGAGCGCTGAGAATAGTGTGTAAAAAAATAAAAAAGTACTTCTAACCTGTATTAAAAAATCATTTACTCCAAAAGCCATTTCAATGTGATATACATAAGAGAGAAAACAGCGAATTATTCACCTAACACTACCGGTGTACCACTTGGAAACAACCGGTGCCGCGCGAAAGAAACAATATATAGTAATATACTTGTCAATCTTCTTTTATGTGACCGAAAAAAGCTCACTACGATCTTTTTTGATCATTCATTTTTCAAGGAAATAGAATTTGCTGACACCCTCATCGTTGACCTATGTAGCGCCACAGTGTGCAGTACGATGGACCTGGAACGGGATGTAGGGACCAGTAATGATAACGATTTCATATGAATCAATCAGTCATTTCAGAAAGTTTAAGGAAAAATCCTTTTCTTTGGCTTATTTTGGGTGAAGAAGCCGATGTTTTCTAATCGTATACTGCTGAGTTACGCAAATTAAGGATTATAATTCATCCACTATAGTTTTACGATGACACAGTTTCTGTTGCGCAGTGTGAAGCCGCGTGTTGATTAACGCAGGTACCTGACATCTCCGAAAGTTCCATTCTGTTCATAAAGCAAAAAGCGCAATAACTGTTATATGGGCACACAATTCTGGAAACCTAACTGGACCGAAACGAAGCCTGTATAACTATCAGAATTATACATTATTTTGGAACCAATTCTAAGCGTAAGTGAATCCGGTGGACTTCCAGCAACAAAAACTTTGTCACTGAATTCATGAGGCGGATAATTTTTCTTTTTTGAATTATTTTCGGAAGTGAACTCGGCCGGTTTCCATGTCAGTTTCGATGCCTAGTTCAAAAATCATTCAATGCGGAAGAGTGCCTGATTCGCTTGTAACATCCTAACAATTATCCATGATGAATTCTAATTTATGGCCATCATCTTTCGCAATGTATTGCGATATTCCTTTGTTTAAACAATGCGTTACGCCACTGAAGTCGTAAGAGGTCTTTTTAGAGACAGCCACATGTAACGACATATTATACAACAAGAGTGAAAGTATAATGCCTTGGCAGAGCCGTTGTACGGTTGTGATTTTACTTCTTTATCGTTCAGCAGAAATTAGATGAAATCCGAAAAAAGTGCTTAGCTGTTTCTTATAGCTCACCTTTGGAATTTGGTTAAAGGAAAAATCGAACAACGCAAATCGCTTTAAATCGTTAAAGATTTTATGAGATCTGAAAATTTGGTAACATTGAAATGTTAAATCAGTCAGTCGTTTTTTTGCTAGAAAAAACGGAGTGGCGTATATAGCTTTACTTTCCCTTATATGTAAACAAATAATAAGTTTAGAAATTAACGCACGTATGAATTAACGTACACTTGTGTTTTTCATAATCATTAATCGAACTAGAATTTTTAATGGAGACTAAATCTCGATGTCCTAGCGTTGCAACAGTACTTGTGTACTACTTAAAAGAAGACCGTATAAAGTAATGTTACCCAAAATATTGATTTGGAAGGAGTGCTTTTCGCTTAGCATCCTAAGCTCACCTATCAAATATCAAAGGCAGGTGTATCTGCATGGATACATTATTGCCAAGGTGTTGTCTTCTTCCACTAGACTTTCAAAGAAACATCTAAGCAAGATCAAGGACAAGCTGAGTCCCATGCTTAGGTGTGGGTTTTTCCATAAAAATAATAACATTAATAATTTTATTCGGCATTCTTTCTACCGAATCTCTACTGAAATAGAGACTGCGTAGAAATTAGTGGCTTTAGAGCTTCATATTTTAGGGCGAAGCTCAATTACGAAAGCAAACTTCCTTTTTTTTTGCTTCCATAGGCTCTATCTAGGGCGAAAGCTGAATTGTGCTTCCTGCTTGTCTATTTGCATAACCCCTCGCACGAGGACACTGACCACTTCTGCCGGAGAGTACTCTGTACCCCTGAGGTGGTCAACTGGTTAGGACAGCACATGCTTGTTTGGGGTTGTTCCGTACAATTGCCCGAAGGACATAAAGGTCAGTGTTGTAATATCAGGAGTTATTTACTCGTTCGATACAATAGTTTTAAAGTCTTCGTCTTCATGGATTCGTCATTATTTATCATAGTTTACATAGTTATTTAGAAGAAGATGTTGATTTATTATATTAACCTTAAATTAAGCCTTAATAAACCCTAATTAGATTTATAAGGCTTTTTTAATGCTTAACACAGGTAGATGTCCAAATAAAGGTAGATTCTTCACATCTTAGTGGATATCTAAAGACCATTGATATTGAAAACGGGCCTAAAACTTACGAAGTGTAAGTTAATATGAATAACCTTGCCGAACTAAAATACCCAGTTTCGCTCTTTTTTATGCGTAATTGACTTGAACTTTTGAATTGCATTTTTCGAAAACTGTTTGACAAAAAAATTGGCGTGATATTGTTGTGTGTTTTGGTCGGGACACTTCAGTGAGGCCAAATCAGTTGACGTATGTATGTTAAAATAAACCCCTTCTATTGCTTGGTAAACCTGACTTAATACTGATTATTTGTTGGGTTAAGATACCTATCAATTTCTGTAACACGTTACGTGAAAGTAGACAGTGTGCAAGCGTAAAAGCAGCTAAACAGTGTTTCTAGAGGCTCAAAGCATCCGTTGTTTAGAACTAATTCTTTAAGCTCTTACACGAAATTTTCACGTTAGGCATACTTAAGCATAACGGACTGCCTAAAATATTTAAGAAACTAGTTTTTCAACTTATTTATTTATTATCAACTTATTTATTATCAACATATTTGTTTTTAAAGTTATTTAAAATGACTTTAAAAACAAATATTTTGAGTACTAAATTTTTGGTACATTAATATCATAATCTCGAGATGTGCTAGCAGTGTGGTACCTTTTTCCGCCACTAATCTGCACACTCTTTGCTTAATATAGTTAGGATAAGTATGATAGATATGACGTAATCTTTAACAATTTATAATGAAAGGAGGAAAGAAAATAATATAATTTTCTATTAAATAATGTCAGTGACGATATTCCACTCTATTTACTTAAAGGTTGAAAAAATCCATCCATAGTTAAATCACCATCTTTGATCTCAACACATGTTTCTTCATTGACTTTCCTTCTCGTACTAATAAAGTATCTAGAACATTGAAGGAACGCACATATCCATTTGTATGCGTGGTGGTTCTACGAGAGTCACGTATGACTCTAGTAGCTCGAATTCAGGGTCAAGTCGAGAGTCCTGAGCAACTTCTAAGTATACTGACGACAGTGAGAGCTGACAATGAGGCTTCGCTTCGGGCGGCGCAGATTGAAAGGTGCGTGACAGCTGGTCAATTCGACTATCAAAAAATTAATTTACTTAGAGTTAGACTTAGATTTCGTGTTTTCCATTTTTTTTTTAATTGAACTTCAGAGGCTTTTTTAGGTGGGTTGTAGACGAAAAGTATATTCATGTTTATATGTGCATTTACTGATCATTGTAAGATAATTTGAAATAAGTAATAGCAGCGATTGTGCAAATATTTCATATGTATGTATAAAACTAAAAAATAGACAAAATGTTATATGTATGTAACCAACTGCAACAACTATATCCATTATTTTTCAGTAATATCGTTCAGCCAATCATTATAAAACATAATTCGATTTTTAGTGGAAAAACGAAACGACAAAAGGCAATTAGCTTTCGTTAGTCCTCTATATAATTATATCGCTCTATAATTTCTTCGTTCGCTGTATAATTAATTGCGAATTTAAACTTGTCAAAGGGTAATTGAATAATGTCATTCAGTATGCTAAAAATGGCCGATGCGGTCGGTTTATTGGTGTCTCCGTTCGTGTTGTCAGAACACAACAGTGACAAAGATCACTTTTTGACCTATTATGTATATAGAACACGGTGGCCTACGCGGATTTAGATTCTGAGAACTATTGATATGCGTTCATTTGACGTGTGCGGCACTGTTGCAATAAGACTTGAACACGTGCAGAACATAGAGAAAACAGAGGTATGTCGTCTAAATATAAGCGACAAAGAACTGTCTGTCAACTTGTCCATAATTTTCGTGCAATAAGTATTGACTTGTTGAAGTGTGAAATTATGGACCTTCTATAATGTTCGAATAAAAAGACAAAAAAGATTTTCAAGTGCTGTTTTTCTCTAAGACAGCGATTTCGAACAGCGGCCAAAACTAACTAAGAAATACTTTCATAATACTGACATAGTAGATTCAGATGTCCGCGACAATCGTATATTTAAAATACTACCGAATATAGTTGAGTACAGGCCTAGCTTAAGCCATGCCGCTTCAACTCCCAACAAATGAATATCAAATCTAAGAGTCGTTTTGTAGTCATGGATATTGTTTGAAAAGTAATGTCATATAGATTTAAGACTGTGTGTCAGACGTATCTTTTAATCTTGTAATTTGTTTTGTTTTTAAAATTAAAAACCAGATCTAGATAAGTATCTATGTACCATTCAATAAAGCATGACGAAAGACTTTTCCTCCTCTTTTGTTCCTAAATATAAACAATCAAATTTCTCGGAAGGTGAACATGCGCTATTACTACTGTTTCCATTATCTAAACACCCCAATAAAAGCATGTTTACCATTTTTTAGATCCTTATCGTTTCATATCTGTAAAGAAAATCATTCGATTGAAAGTCATAACTCACGGAGACATTCTATGATATCGGCTGGCCAAACTATCACCTATAAGATGATATCCTATCAGAGCTGAACTTTTCTTGGAGAAGAACGCAGTGCAAAATTTTGGGATAGACAAATGGCAAAGGCAAAATCAGGAACTTCTTACAGTATTAGCTCGACAGATTTTCAAGACCTCGACATCGACGATTCCGTTTTTGAACCAATCGTTTCACGGTGGGAAAGTTGTTGTATATGACAATGAAGTGCTAGATTTCCTTGCAACGCTAGTATGTCAGACTTGGTAAGGCTTAATTAAGTGTGCGTCCGCGAGTTATAGTAGGAGTATAGTAACCTGATTTTTTTCAGCCAATTTTGTTTTACTGTACTCTACTTCTGTAGGAATGAAAGAACCGTAAATCAGACCTTAAGGCAACAACAGGACGAGGCTTACCTTCAGTCTCTCAGGGCAGATCAAGAGAAAGCGCGTAAAAAACGCGAAGAGGAACAGCGTAAACGAGTAAGTTTTTCTAAGGAATTTTCATTAGTATGGTAATGTCATGAATATAACGTAAAGATTTACAAACCTCGTAGAGCAATATAAAAATCTGGATTACTACGGGAAACACGAAAACATATATTCAAAATCCAGAAACAACCGTGCGCTATTTACCGATGTGTAACGTCCCTTAATAAAAACTTAATAATTCCTGTCATTATACAACTATAGATTTAGTCGCATTCTAATCAGACTATTCAAAATGATTTTGACAGTATCTGATTGTGCCTAACTATTGTCACTAACAAACATTTATAAAATTATTTCATTACTTAACGCTGAAGCTCTCGATAGGTATAGGCCCTTACAGGAGAAATCCTTGTAATACGTTTTAGACGTCATCTCTGCATAGGTTGGCGTATGTAATAATTATACGTGCTTAAATGGGAATAAGGTTAGAGAAAAGATTTATAATAAAAATATGCCTTAACGAGCTGAATCTTATATACTACTGTAGGACGCAGAAGAAGCGGCAGCTCGCCAAGCCGCTGAGGAAGCTCGTGCCGCCGAATTACGAGAGCGTGAGAAAGTCGAACTGGCCCGGCAGGTTCCCGCTGAACCCGCCAAAGAGGACGAGGGTGCTATTCAGCTAGCACTTCGATTGCCTTCTGGAAAAAGAATCGATCGACGATTCCTTCAGACGCATTCCATGAAGGTATGCCTTCCGGTTCAGAATTGACAAGTTAATATGCGTAAGTGCAAAAATGAGGCTCGTTTTCAATTCGGTAAAGACTCGTATATAGGACTTATCACTCATTGAAGCGACAGAGTTTAAAGACGCTTTTCACCGATGAACGTTTGTTAGACTTTTTTTGTGGTTCTTGACACTATGTCGTTTAAAAGTAATATTTAAAAGCTAAAATACGCCGAAAAACACTAAAATCATCGCTAATCGGTTCGGCTTTGTGAGTTGAAAGTTTGTCCATCCTGAGCAAAATCCTGAAAGCTAAGTGTTTTCTTTAAATACGATATGATTCATGCATTTTCTGCCTTCTGTGGTTGCCAATTTACATCGGCAGCAATTCAGCGATTGATATCAAGCATATCGATGACAACAATCTAGGTAAATTGGAGATTGAAGTCGTTTATCGCACCTGATAATCCGTTTCGCGCCTTTGCTATTTTTCTGTTGGTTAACACCGAATGTTGATAAGCTTTCAGCTTGGGTTACGGTAACTTATCGACGAAATCTCGAGGAGGGCGAGAGTACCCTTTGTTCACGTTACAATCACTCTTTCCTAGAAGCTGTTTGAAGTATCTAACGTTGTATCGAATTCATGCACGCTCAAATTATTTCAACATACATGATGAATGAAAGAGCTAAAACCCAGATTTTTTTGTCATGTTTATGCGCTATGCGGCAATAACCCAATGACTTCTCGCGGTAGGAAAGATGGTTCTAATAAATTCAGTTGTCTTATTCTATTAAAGAATCCTAACAATATAGATCCTGCTGTAGTAAAGGTCAAAAATGTGAGTTCGTTGAAATACTGGTTGGCTGGTGGCCAACAAAATGTGGTTTTCAACCGAAGAATTTGAATATTTAATTTAAACTTGGACGGGAAAAGTAGGAAAGGTGTGTGTTGTTCACGAATCGGCGAACTGTCAGTCCGCGGAAATTAGAAGAAGAACGCTTTCAATTATCTACGCTAGGACTCGAGGTGAAATTTAGGTTTGAACAGCTACTAAAGTCCTTGACAGAAGACCATGCGTGTACGCTATAATTGCGGACGAGTTTAAGCGACATGCCTCGGTTACATTGTCGAATCGAGATTCGTCGCAGATCCACCGATCACATTTTCTGATCACCGTGTTTACTTAAGCATGTGGAACTAAAGTTCGCGTTTAAAGTATGTAGGCCTCGAACCAATAATAGACAACATAAATAATGCATATTACATTTTTGGGTACCTATTTTTTCAAATTTTCATTATTCTTGAATAATTAACTTTAGTTAGTTACAATTTCACAAAAGCTGTTCAAAAAGTTTAACAATCTTATGGCCCAAACGCGATCGTCCACGAAATTAATTCTTATATTTGTCTCGTAACTATGTAACAAAAAATGTTTAAACATTTTTTCTTACATATTTACGTAACATAACAAAACATGAATCAGCGTCCGTCATTCTTTTAGTGTGCTAGACTTTTTTTGCAAATATTGTATCGATTTTACACATAATAGACGGAATAGAGTAAACAGCTCACTAAAATGACAACACAACGGTAGAGTAGGACGGCCAAGCCACTGCTTGAAAGAGATTAGGGGTCGCCGGTTTCAAGCTCCGCCAACGATTTGTGTGAATAAAGCTAGTTATTTGTTATAACATAGTAAAGATATGGTCGTGTAAACAGACCTATTTTATCATTTTTTGTGTTGTGTGCTTCTAGTATCTCTACTATTATGTCCTTTGTCATTCGGAGGCACCAGACAATTTCGAGATTCACACTAGCTATCCACGACGGAAGATACCGTGTCAGCCTGCACCTGGAAGTGAGGAAGATCCGCCATCTTTTATAGAATTTGGTTTAGCTAGGAACGAAAGCCTCATGGTCTCAGACCTCGATGCTTAGTTGAGGTCAGTAACGGAAAGCTGCGTTGTGCGTTTTTGAACTACAACATAGTAAATTATCCTCTCGTCAAAATTATCAAGCAGCAGTATGCACAATATAGATATGGTTGGGCAGAGCGAAATGCAGACGAACACAGGCCTGAGGACTGCAGCCGTATTTGGGTAGATGCAAGTTGTGTGTAAGCACACAGTAAAAGAAATATTTACGACGAAGTATTGCATTGGAGGAAAGGCCAAATACTGTTAGTGGATATACGATACATCGAAAGTTGTCATTTCTTTAGTCATTTAGGTTTATAGAATTTCCTACATAATAGAAGAAGAAACAAAGGGTACATGACACGCAAAAATAAACAAGAAAACAAAACAGTTTATTCTTAGGCCGGTTGGCGGTGTGCATTTGAAACTCGCTTAGCTTGCTCCTAGTAGTTCACTGCGATTCCTCGTAACTGAGGTTTGTGGTTTTTCGTTGATTTAACAACTGCAAAAAATTAAAACGACGTGGACTCATGTACCGGACTTAAAGCACTCTCCAGGGAAATAGAATTACAGTACGTAGTAAAATGCTTTGCTTAGTCAATGCGAAGTTGACATACGCAACGTGGAATTGTTATATATATATATGTATATATGTATATGTATATATATATGTATATATATATGTATATATATATGTATATATATATATTCACCCTGTTTATAGGTATAATAGATACGTCTTCGAGAACAGAACGAAAAGTCCTGGAGAATCAGGATGGGCAATGCGCGAGGACTTATGTAATATATAATGAAGCGTGGATAAATACTGAGATAAGTGTGTGCATGTGCGAGTGGGTTGGAGGGAACAAGTCGTTGTCTAATGTATAGCCCGATTCCAATTAGAATTTTACGATGGAGTATGGAAAATAAACTAAGGAGCAATTTGTTTACAAGCAAGTGTTGTTATTTATGTAGATCGTGACTACGAGCGAGGTCGAATAGCTAACAAGACAAAATATCGGGTAGTTTTTCAAGCCTTCAGAGCAGTGAATAGTGGTTTTTGATAATGGTCGATATCATGCATCTCAAGGTCAGTTTACTACTCAAAGTCGGATAGACAAACCTAAAATTATTATATTGTTTTATAGGAGTTTATTTGATGTAATTTCCATATGGTGATTGGAGTGCTACGATTGGAATACATTGTTGTTTATATTTATTATATTCAGCATGGTAGAATTCTGATGGGAGCACCGACGAGGCGCATATGCTAACGGTGCAAGCAACAAGGTTCCAGCCGAGCCAAAAGATGTGTGAGTAGAATGTAGAGTGAGTATAAGATTAATGACTCCTAAAACATACAACACTGTCCATACTGTTTCGTTTACAAACCAGTATGAACAGCGTTGTTTACAACTATCATACTATCATCAGTAGTAGTTCTCATTGGTAAATTTGAATATTCATATCCAAGTTCAGATAGTTTTTAAATAAAGAAGACACAAAGAGGCCTATGTATTAGACAGCCAAAATTGGGAATGCAAGTGATGTAGACCAATTGCGAAAATCTGCTGGTAATGTCCATGAATGGCATCGAGGAAGTGGCATGACGACGTCAATGTCTTAGCAGCACATTCTCAACAGCGCCACTCCGTGTGATTATATATAATTATAAATGTATAGTATATATATATAATTATATATGTATAGTATATACATATATATATAGATATCTTATTATAAGACCCACATACACTTTATACGCCACTCATAAAATCTGTTGGATTAAACTAATGCTACTTTTCGGTTTAGTAAACACAAAATCGAAGGTCACGATTAAATTCTTAAAAACAAATCACGCCAAAGAATTCGCGCTGTTAATAGCAACCATTCATTGATGTTAATAAATGAAGATGTCCCTCTATTTAGTTAGAACACTTAAAAAGCTACAGTAACAGTAGCTTATTTGAGGACCCTCTTACGTCAAGCAGACTATATTACAGATTGTGAAAATTAAAAGTGATACGATTATTAGGGATGTAATATTAATGCCACATTCAATGAAGTAAGTAGAATTAAACGCTTAACCTATTTAGGGCGCACCTCACGCATTCTCTTCGTGATTATGGTAGTACGACAGTGTAAAACAGCGACAGCGGAATATACTCGGTGCTTTCTACTATGTTGTGTATATAGTGAGCAATATAATTTCGTCATAATGAATCGAAAAATGTTGTGCAGTTTATCTTATAACATGAGAACGCCATGTCTTAAACGCTAGAAGATTGCTTTTTCTTTTATGAAGCTATTATTTTTTGTAAAGTTGGTAGAAGTGGCGCTAGGTTGGCCTCACCTCAAATGACTTAGCACTAATCTCGTTGTGAAAAGATGGTTACGATATATTACCTATAACTATTACGTATTATTTTTAATCATTAGATTGATTGACAGTTCAAGTGAATATTAAAAACTTCATCGTCAGCCTAGTTAAATTTGCACGATTTCTCATATATGGCAAGTATCACACAACTTGCATGGGCATATAAATTTACTCCATTCAATGCGGTGGCTTGGATGGCTAAACCTCTGTCAGAGGAAGCTAGTAACGTATACTAGAAAAGACTAGATTTTTACTGCATAGCGATTTTAAAAACCTTTCAAATCTATGGCGTTGTTGGTATTTTTCAGCATAGTATATGCACCTATCAATTACCATATAAAATAATTAAGATCGTAACTATTTAATTTACCCGACAAAAAGCAGTAACGAAGAGATGTCCCGTATATTCGAATGAAGTTCTAAAAACATGGAATAATGATATTCTATAGACAAAACACCGAACAACATTTTCAAAAAGCGCGTTGTTCTACGGAATACGTTGCGCTATTCAGGTAACGCAGAATATGCTTACTTCAATTGATTTCCCTTGTAGTAGCATAATAAATCTTTGCTTCCTAAACCTAGAGATAAGTGGTGGTCTAGACTTGAATCCGGGCGTAGAAACACTTTGCCTTGTGTTTCTTATTGCTTGATGGAGCGCCTAACGGTAGAGGAGGACAAAAACTCAATTTGAAACATTTGATTAGCACATAAAATCTTTCTATTAAGACAACTGCCATAGCAGAAACCAGATCGGTTTCAATCCCAAGGTTGCTCTGGTGTTACAAGGTTAGGCGAGCTGACACAACTTTTTCTATATGCATTTCCGGACCTTGAGCAAAGAAGAACTGAAATGACAACATGTTAGAAAATATAAAACGCCGAACACCTATATTCACATGTGTAGTCTTTTTTTTTCCGGTTAAACAGAGAGTATACAGATAAGTTCATATTCCATAAGACCGATGTTGTTGATGCAGCCGTCTTTCTCTAACGGTTTCTCACTTTCTTTTAAATTTGAGGTTAATGACGTGTTTTGTTTGCGACCTGAAGCGTCCTTCTGAAGCAAAACTCTTGCAAATATTGTAGAGAAACCTGAGCAAGTGACACAATCATTTTGAGAGAAAGAAGAAACTATTTTGAGTTTATTACACCTATAGCGGATGAGTAGAAGACATAGCACGGTTCTTTCGAACTGTGTTAACTATTCTAGTTTCTCACAAAGTTGGACTGACTAATCCGAAGAGAGTTGCCCAGTGACTACTCTATCATGCTGGCTACCTGAGCCCGTTATTCATAAAAACGCAGAAGCTAGTTTATCTATATGCGTCATCGATCTCTCGCAAATCCCGATATAAGTGGGCACTTCATATAAACTAATCTCCATACCTCAATACCTCCTTCGATTTTTAAATCAATCATGCACGACAGTCCATTGATATATTACCTTGCAAAGAAGTGAAACTGAAATTAAATTAACAGTAGCTATGTTGTAGAAAAAAAGCAGTTATAAGTTAATATTACCTACTCCGACAAAAAGAGTACGACTGCATGATACCAAAGATGAAAAAATTAAATTTGCGGCATTTCGAGCTGTGCAGAATGATATTTTAAGATTCACCGGTTAACAAATGTTGTGTATTGTAAGAAGCCTGTAGGAACATCGACCGATTCCTTTCTATGAACGTATTTGCGCATTCAGCATGCCATCACCTTTATGTTAAAGGACAAAATATCTTGCCAGAGATATTACTGTTGCTAACACCTTAGTGTCATTTAACCGACTGCAGTTTGCTCGAACTATCGCCCCTGCTGGAACATTATATCTTAAGCGAAAAGAAAAGCTTTGGTACAGTCGTTGAAGTCAGCAAGACTTTCTTATATTAGAAATTTCTGGCACTAAAGGGCCGGTATGTAATTCTGGTTTAATAATACATTTACCATAAACAATACACTTTATTAGCAGTGAACACGTAGTTCTTATACTTTAAAAAAGAACAATAGTGAACAACATTGCGTCTTTCAATGGCATTGTACCTGGTCATGTGATGGTGTTTGCCTAAATTCTAAGCTGAAAATTTTAATATTAATTAGTAAAAAGTCGATTGAGCTGCGGATGCTATCCTTGTGCAGGAACCAGAAGTCAAGTATTTTAGTTTTAACGATTTCTTTATACATGAAAACCTTGCTCTATCTCTTGGCCAAGGGTAACATGTTTCAATTCTATAAATTTGCCCATACGTATCAACTGTGGTGTACCTCTTGGCCGACAGTTAGGTTATTCAGTTCTAGCAACTTTCTTGGACGTTCAAACTCTGTCCTATCTCTTGATTATAATATAGGTCTATGAGTTTTTACAACTTCTCTGTATGTGAGAACTCTGTTGCACCTCTTGACCGAACTTTAAGTTTGTGGGTTCAACAGCTTACCTGTATGTACGAACTCTGCTCGCACCTCTCAATCAGGATTAAAGTCTTAAAGTTTTTGCAACTTTCCTGTAGATGCGAATGGTACGTGGTACATCGAATGATGAAAACACAAAGGGGACAAAAATGTATTTGGTTGTACCTGCATCTGCGATTGCAGATAATTAACAATTTCTTTATTTAATCATACACGTTTAGTAGTATGCTGATAGCAACATAACGGCAATTACGAACAATGATTGCCCTCCAATGAGTTTCGTAAACGTGGACCTTCTCTTACGTTGCTTTTGCTACCTTTTGTAAATTCAAAGCATCTATGTAAGATGACTAAAACACAAAAATTTAAAAAAAATAATGAGAAATTTATCTCTGAACAGAAGTTAGTAGGAATACTTTATCTTCATGGTTCGGTGATTTACTAAGCTATACCAAGCACCCTTTTACAGGTACGTTTTCGAGTTCTCAATGCCAGTGCCTTTTTGAAAAACAAATTTGAAGTTTGCCCAAATTTACATTTTTTAACTAATTCTATAATTATAGTCAATGAGATGGAAAAAAATGTTCAATTAATTTCGAAATTTTTATACATATAGGACATCTAAAGTCTTAAAATTTGTGAGAAAAGCAAATCTTCTGAACTTTTTTAATTTTTAATAGGTGTTATAGAAATTAGTATAGTTATATAGCATGCAAATACTGGTCGAGAGTATGAGGCTATTTTTTGTTTGTATATATATACTTGTATATAAAAACATAGTAAAACCTACCAAACCGACTTAATATATTGCTTGTTTTCGCACTAGAACCCGCAGAAATTATCTAGTACAGAAGTGTCTATTTCTGTTTCTTTTGTCACACCTGCTTGCAAACTTAAGGTACTATGTGAAAAACTTAGATGTTCTCTTTTTGTAATTCTCATCTCTTTTTTGAATTGTTGCTGAAGTATATATATGTAGAAGTCCCTTGGCTTCCATGGGACCATGGAACTTCCTGGCAATCATGGCTTACACGAAATTTAGTTATTGAGGCTGTACAGTAACAAAACTAGTATATTGTCACCTTTAACATTTAGTGTAAACAGGTTGTTTTGGGCAACAAAATTTTTTTCAAGGAGAGAATTTTATAGGCAAAAAAGTAGGTTTTTTCTTTAATATGTCGGTGTCGTTCTGGGTTTTCCACACAGGAAAGTTCTGCAAGACTCATTTTCTTTTAATTAAGAGTAAATCAATAGGTAGATGAATCGAGCTGAAATTTGAAGGAACGCCGTTTCATCTATCGCAGTTTCCCTAGAGTTTTAAAATTCTACACATTAATCTATTGGTCCATTGGATCGCAAGAGGAACGCAAACGTAGACGTATATATGAACGGGATTATAGTTGAAGGTCTGTAAAACGTTTTCACCGTACCTGCTGATACCTCTTGCACACGGTGGTCTTATATGAATCCGCCGAAATAAGCAAATAGTTTACAGGCCCAAATGGTCGCGGTGATGTTCCTAACGAGCACTTACGGCCATCGTGTACAATAATCGATTAGACTTTAGAACATTTTATTATAGCTACCCGTCAGCGAAATCGATATGCAGTGCTTCAAAAGGAACTCAAAGATATTGTAAAAGCAGTTTGGCAAGGTTTTGTTGATGCCCAGACAGATGCTCGGCAGCTGTTTGTAAGATGATAGATGCCATACCATAAGCACATATCATAAGTCAGCACAATCGTGTTGAGCTTTTTGCGCACATCGAATGACTACGAGCTTGGCGAACTTCTCTTTTTATGTAATTTATTGGTGTGACAACTTTGTGTTTTACCTGCAAACGCTTGCTCTTTTAATGATTCACGTCGTGAGTAGGGTTGACCGATTAGTTCAGAGCTTTTTGTTTTTTTTTTAGTTTGCCCATCTAGCTGAACATTCTAAGTGCCTTCTATATACACTTCTCTTATTAAGAGTGCCACTGCATATGCAAGTAACTGGAAGGTTTTCGATCGCTTCAAGAATGGTTTATTGTGCTTATTGACCTTCGTCGAAAAGCATTGTCTCAGTGTTTTATTTCACGATTAATAGAGGTTTAATCTAAAATCTGCAGTCAGTAGATGGAGCAACTGTACTGATTAATTAGTTTTTGGGTGACAATGATTTCATCAAAATAAGTTGAAGCATCCTGCAAGAGTAAAAATGGCAGTGTCCATTAATTGTCAAAATTATGCAAAGGTTGTCTTTATTGTAGCTGATGACCTGTTTGCAAACCTTTGTTCCGTATTAATCGCCGGAAGTTGTTTCTAGTAATCTGATCTCTAACTGGAACATACTTTAGCTAAATTTAAATTAGCATGCCTTCGTTAACTGTTAGTCGCCGCTCAAGAAATAACAAACACATTTTTATTAAAACCCAAGGACTTTAGAAACTAAGGAAGACAGCAATTTCCTCCATTCCATTCCGAGTATTCCATTGACGGGTGAGTTCAGTTCGGCATGTTTTAGTTGTTTCGCTTATTTTTTTGGTACAATTCAAAGCCTCTAATTTTCCTAATTATTCAATTGATTTAAATATGTAGATAATCAATTGTTTTACCAATTTCTGACATATTAATGCTAGGTAGACCTTCGTATTTTAGAGTGATACTATCAAGCGTGTATTGCGACGCCTTTGAAATTCTCACAATACCATCTTTTTAAGTTGACTATTAGCAGAATACAATATGTTCGAATATAACCAAATATTATTGGTGCGTACTGATGTTATAGTTTCAATTACAGTCGCAGTTTTTTGAAGTCAAACCCATTGTGTTCAACATGGCATCGTGGACTGTCTAATCCTGGCGAGCTCATTCCCATCATACAGTTGTTGTAGTAACGATTTAGTGCAGCCAACATATTCTTTCCTATTAATATCTTAAAAGCGCTCATATTTAATTCGTTGGACGACATTTCAAGTTACACGTGTCATCCGGCTACATTCAGCCTCAGGAGCCTACTTAAAATCCTCAAGTGGTCCCCATGAATGGGTCCCAAGGCATATTAATAACACACGAAACAACCTTTGACTGACAATACTATACGCAAAGCTTAGTTGTGTTAGTAGCAAAGTGTTGTGGACATATAGAGATTAATTTAAGGTTTGTATATCTAATGCGTGCTTTAAAATGTATTTTAAGTCGTTATTATTGTGTTAAGTACGCCGAAAGAAAAAAAAAGGCAAAGCAATGATGACCCCGTGGTAGCGAAGAAAAATGGGTCAGTGTTCTAGCACTTTATTCTCTTTGGATATAGTAAGTAAAGAGTGGAACTGCTAATGGCGATTTTATAAAGAAACTGAAGATGTTTAAAATATAGTTCATTTGGTCAAGAGTCGAGTGTATAATTTGGTGATTATGCCCAATTAATGGTTCATTCAGGTGTCGCTGTGCGCGGGTTCTTGTTTGCTGCGTCTTTTCATTACTTTGGGCTCCTGCCAGCTAAATGCACAAAAGAAATTAGTAATGTATGAAAGGTACATTTTTCTCTTATATTTAACGGTGTGCACGTTTACGAACAAATAACCGATAATATAATATATTAAAATTAGAAAAGGCAATCTTAAATGCTAACAGTAGATAAATGAGACACCAACAAACAGCAAATTGATGAAATGATGAATAGCTATAGGAGAAGCTCAGTTCTTTTTTCAAATTGTCTAGCGAGCAACATACGTATAGTTGCACTGTACTGTCATCCGAAATCTACCGAGAAGCCGATTGGAAGTTTTTTGTCATTAGAAGGCTTAAAGAAGGCCCTTACCAAAATCATTACCCAACCAGCGCCCACAATGCAGGAATGTGAGAATATTTGTGTAGCTGGTTATACGGGTACTAAACGAAAGTTGATTTTAATATGAGACACAACTAGGTGCCGTAGGGTAGATTTTTAGTGGTTCACGTCTTTTAAGATAACGTAACCTTCGCAAAAAATCAAAGCGGCTACTCTAAGACAGATCGATTAGATTATCATTAAGCTACTTATTCTTTTTTATCTTGGAAATCAAGGTCTTGCAGTAGTAATTTGCAAATTGAACTTTGAAAATTGAGCTAGGTACAAAGCGATTATTAAACATGGAACGTTAATTCTAACACATTTGAGGAAAATTATTTAAGTTTTCTCCTTAATTTAAAAACATTTTGCAGCACATGATTTTTAGAGCAAAATGTTTATTCACTGTGAGGGCAGCACATGGCTCGTGATGACCGATGTGGTCCAATACACTCATGGTTTGAACTCGGCACGTTGATTAAACCGCTTTACTAAAACGCTTTATTAATACGTGTTCAACGAATGTTCAGATCAAACCGACTGAATTAAAAAAAGAATATTAGTATTATTTAGGCATTACCTTGTCGCATTCGTAACCTTGTCAATCAATGCGTCTTTACAATGCCCAAGAAGAATAAAAGAGGTTCTTATACGGTTTGCGAATATTTATTACACATAGGAATTTCCGCTGACAACGCAACTATTAAATGCTTTAGTTAGATCCAGTAGAATTCGTATTAGTTCCGATAATTATCTAATTTATTTACTATGGCCATATCTTACTTAAGTCGAAGAGAATACTCTGCCGCTGAAACAAGGGGACTGTTAAAGCCATTTAAAGAATGATACTTCCATAGTCGTAGTAGTTCATTGGAGGCGTCTCTGATCAACGTACTACTTGGCAATTAGATCTTGCAATGTTTGTCAAGTCATATAATGTCAATTTCTTCAGTGCCGGTTGGATCACATACATAAACAGCAAGTTCAGGCTATGCATATGACGCTTTCTATGCTATTATATATCAGGTCTCTTTTTTAAAGATCATCGATTAAGAAAACCGATCCAGCAAAAGCCATTAACGACCTCTGCGGCACTCTGAGTGCAACTGTCTCTGCTTTCAAGTTAATAGTTGCAAAAGCATTAGATTGTGTAGGCCATTAAGAGATGAGTTCAGCAGCTCTATTAAATTATTTTTGTTTAGCTTGGCGGTTTTCAGTTTTTTCAGAAGGTACGCTGCAAAATGATTAGCAGTACTGCGCATTTATTGTTATTATAAAGTTTCTTTTTAAATTTTCCAACGTTGCCGCAATTGTATAGTTATATTTTCAGAATCTTTGTTGTTGGTGCATGATTATTCTTAATGTTTTTAGTAAGTTCGCCTACAAGGCATTTTCACTTGTTTTATTAATTACGGGAAATACAGATATGATCCTAAGTTCAACAAAAGTGTCGACCTTGAACTGCTTGGGTACCGATGTAGTTCAAATGAAAAGAATATTTGTCATTATCTCGTCTTTGAAAAGACCGAGGCAAACTTACTGGGCATTCTTTGAGATTTGGTCTCTCTGTAAATTTTTTATTGTCAGGCTCAGAAATCTGGTTGAAATTCGTCCTTTTTGTAAGTTTTTTGTTGATATAGTTCGTACTGCCATATGCACTGCTGATTGTAACGTTATCGAGTATTATGATATTATTAAGACCCTTCTGGCTATATCTTTGAACCTCTTGCTTAGAATATTTAGATTTAAATGTATCTACGTCACTGCGCGTTATTATTATTGCTGTTGGAATTAGCTTTAGGAACAGTGAATTAGCTTTATTGAGGTCGATCTGCTTCGTAGATTAGGTGCGATCGATATCCTGGTGTAATCAGTCACTAACTACCATATTACTTTTTCAACGGGAGAATTAAGTAGCTTTTGAATACTAGAAAATTGTTTTTTGTTCAGCGTATTTTCAGCATTCTTCTAATACGACTATTTCCTTCATATAAAAGTTAAAAGTAGATGGCTTATAGACAGCTATCATGAGTAATCCTGTACATTTCTTTTTGGCAAATTATATTGTGGCACTTCAGTGCGCCTTTTCGCGTATCTACGTAGGTCTCGGTGGTGGTAGTAATGGTGATTTTTTTAATTGAGTTTCTCGCCTGACAATAAAATTATCTTGTAACATCTATTTAAATTCTAGAATTCAGAATTTTCGTGTGTGAACTCTGCCTTCAATGTGACAATTACATCACTAGCGTAAACACAAGCCGTTAATACACATTGGGTGCAGAATCAAAACGCATATGGTTCTCGAATCTGCAAAGGTTTTAATGAAATATGATGACTTATTGCATAGCTATGTTGAGATAATGTTTGACTGCCCATTATGATTTTATCTACACTTTTGTGTATTGAGTAGTATCACCATATTTGAAATACGCAGTGCTGCAAACAAGAATTTCACTTGCCACTTTTACAAGGAAGACAGGAATAAAGTCGCGATGATGAAGGAAGATCGTCTCTTGTTCTGCTAACCATGAATATCGGTGTTTTGGGTTTGATGCGTTCTTTATTTTTTTCGTTAAGCTCAATTTAAAATACTTTGCTTTCGGTTTAGGCTGATTCGTTGATAATGATTTATATCTTTCAGTTCTGAGTACCTCAAGTTGTCGAAGTAGCCCTCGTAATTGATATAACATGCTGTCCATAGCTCCTACGAAACATGGACGCTGCTGTTGCCAACTTTAATCTCTCTGCAGCAGTTACCAGGCCAGTTTAAACCGAATAAAATAGTCTATGTAGATAGACAATATTTACAACAAAATAAGATGTCTATAATATTGCTTCTATGTTCGTGATGAGAGTGCAACGCTTAACTGTATGAGCTGTTTCAGTAGTGAGATCTACCTGTTGAGCGCACACCATATACTGAACTGACTATGCATCGTTCCTTACAGGGTTTTACAAGTTTTGTTTGCTTGAGCTTTAGCTTTTTGTGTTTGCATATTTAACAGTCCTTTATGGTTCAATGTTTCCTATTTTGTATCCAAAGGTGCAATGAGAGCACCGAAAAAATCGCTTGACTTCAACGTCATCTGATAGCTGAACTTGCCTGACTTTCATACTACAGCGAGTATATCCAACGTATACGGGAAATACATTGCTTGCCTATCTAAAGTAGTTCTCTCGTTCGTTAACTCCTTTTTTTGACAGCGGATCTCACGCGTTTAATCATATGGAATATCCCAGTAGCCTTAGAAGCTGTACTGTCTATGCATAAGTCCCCCTACGAGAACATCGAAACTGTCTTCCAGCAGCTGTACTTTTTACGGCAGGTTTCGGTACTGCTATATAGCTTATTATTTCAAGGACCTGTGAGCGATCGGGACTCAATAAAGGCAGTGTGGGAGAACTGATCAGGAGGAAAGCGATAATCACTGGGAGCAACCCTTTTACTATTTCTATTTGGATTTTTACAGGAGGGCCAATCTGTGTTTAGGCCCCCAAATTCGAACCTAAACCAGTACTAGGTCCGTGTGCTCAATAACATTAATTATTAGACGTAGCAAGTAACTAAGCTCAAAGCAATACTCGTTAGGTTTATTCTTCTTCTGCAATGATATACCGTAAGTAGGAATGAACAAAATAGACTTTCATTTAGGTATAAACAAAGCCTAACTTAAAAGCCATGATAAGAGTTACTGACCCTAGTGCACACGTTGATCGCTACAACTTCGATGTATCGTAGATAAAAATATCATTTAAAAACAGATGGCGAAGTGAAAGATGCGCTTTCGTACATTTATATACAAAAAGTTACCAATTACAAAAAATGAATAGGTTGGATGAATTTATAGCATTTATTATAAAAAAAAGTGATAGAGGTATAAGTAAGCTTGAAATAAGCCTAAAAAGCTGCGACCTAAGGGCCAGATAAGATACAAGTTGAGAAATGAGCGAAGTAAAGCAAGTAATGAGAAAGGCTAAGATAGTATAATAGCAGCTTACAAATGCACAGTCTCATTCAAAAATGCTCTGGATAGTTACAATTTGAAAACCTTTTTGATTAAAGCATCTCATCCTTTGAAAGATATTGGCAGAGGTTAGCGGGTCCCGAAGTTAACCTTTGGAGCATATAAAAAAATAGTTGCAATGGAAAAATACCATCATTAAAAGCAGTAACAAGAATAAGAAAAAACTGTACCAATAGAAAAATGAGTTGAAGTTGATCGTAATATTGTTGAACACGGCAGTGATGTTCATTTTAACATCCGCCATAGCGGAGTGATCAATCCTGGCGATGGTCTTGTAGATAAAATAAAGCCTTTTGAATATCTAGAAATAAGCAAAAATTGATATATTCGATAAGTGGAGTGTCATATTTTATTAATCAACTAAACTAGCAGCCACATTTTTAAGGTGTTTCAATTTATATGAATTCCAGTCCTCAATTCTTAACATGCACCGCATTATCCTTAGGACGGCGAACATTAAATTTGAGTGAAAACGCCGGGCTCAAAAGTGATTTGCAGCCTTAAAATAACAGTATTGACATTAGTAAAACTTAGAAAACGAATTTCAAATAACAGTATTTGCGAGTATCGAATTGTATATGGGATTAAAGTAAGAATATGCAACAGCCGGAGATAATAGTCTTTATGATACATGCACAATTAACAAAACGGTGCATCGAAATGGTGGTTGATTGAGGAGTAGTCTATAAATTTATGTAACAAAAAATAAGCTCCATCAAAGAAGCAAAGGCCGCCTACCTCAAAATATCAGGCAGGCCATGAACTACCCACCAATTGACATGAGTCTATCTATGTCCAAAATGGAGTACCAACAGAGGTTTTTAGATGGAAGCATATCTAGAGCGGTAAAAAGATCCTCATTTACATTTTTCACCCTTGCTTCTTCTGTTATTTCTAATTCTGTGGAATAAAGTTGCATAACGATGTGGAGAAGAGTTGACAAGACTTTTAAGGTGAACAATGTGATTACCAATGCTTTGATGCTTTGGGTTAAATAAAAGTCCATTACGGGCGTGACTTCGCTTATCAAAGACAGACACCGGTCAACAAACTTTTAGTATGTCATATATATTATCACGCGTATTAAAAAAAACTTTGCCGTCAATTTTGTTTATATAGACTCGAAACCATTTTTCTTAATCAACCTGGCAAGATAGAGAAGGATAATTTGTATTTTCTAGCAATACGTCGAACAACGTGGGCTTATAGTTGGAGTAAGCAGACGGTAGGCTGGTAAAAAAACAAATTACTGATTAGACCCGGATCACGCGTCTTTAAGAGGTCATGAATAGGGCCTAATATATACATGACGTATAAAATTAATTGAAGTAGACTGTCAGAGATACAAGAGTTGTAAATTAGTGCTTTAGTGGCATAGTCAGCGGGTGAAGCAATAGTCTAGTCAACTCGTGAGATGTTGGAATCTCCGTTTATGATCATTTATTTATTCATAGCATCACAAAGAAATTTAGCACGATTAATGCGATCGTCAGTACTTCCAGCATTGATGATATAGCATCAAAAAAGTACATTTTATTTTTATAAATTTAGAAATCAATGGTGATGTGGGTACCCGATTAGTTAACGTTAATTTACTCTACATTTTTTTTTCATTTGACTAAGGCGCATATTTTTTGATTTCGCAACGAGCAATTTTTTCAAGAAGCACGATAATTATTGTGACATGTACATGTGATCAGTACACCGTACGGTGCGATCAAAGCAAGCTTCTTAAATGAAGTCCATTTAATGAAGTAAACAGTGAACATAAATGGCAACAGCTGTTCCAGTTATGGGTTAATAATTCTTGACTGTTGTTTCTTTTAAAGAAACACTTTTCATTCAGCGTAGTCGACTTGCTTTTGTCGGTTACACTGTGATCCGTGTCTAACTATTGTTAGATCGTTGACTTCCTATTGCGTTCTATATTCTCACTTACATCATGTGTAATTCAATCGTCTTAGTTCATTAATTTTTACATTAAGTTGCTCAAGAACTGCTTCACTTTAATAAATTGCAAATACGAACTTCATAAACAACCTAGTATACGCAACGTGATCCCTTTCGACGCGAAGGGAACGACCTTTGTACTCATTTTATGGTACACGTTCACTTATTTGCCTTGCTTTGTTGGACATTTTTGTTGCATTATTAACACTTTCTATTCTGCAGATAATATTTTTTCACTTTCCCTTTTGCTAATGTCTGTGAGGTACTTTAGTAACGCATATATGCTTGGCATTGAAAACAACTTGAAAACGGGAAAAAGGTTTTATCTTCATGAAGCTTAACGACATGTGGGAACACACTTTTTCCCAAGATATCTATGTGTGCCACGAGAACGCTTTGTGTATTTCGGCAGCAGAAACGACGACATGAAAGGACGATGAGAGAAAGGTTAGTGGCCCACCACATTCATCAATCGTAAGTTGACATGTGGAGGTTAAAGGACAGAAGTTCATGTTCGTTTCGATTCTATCAACGTCATGCGCCCGTAAAACATATGAACAAACAATATTAGTTTGTCAAAGAATAATGAATGAGCTAAACAGCATAATTTGTACAAATGAGCTTAAGATGTATGAGCTTAAGAAATAGCTTGCGCATCTTTTACCAGCAAAAAAATTCGACTGAAGCCTTCCACCCTACCATACATGTGACCTCGATCAATCTGCACTCTACCAAAAAAGGATCAAGTAAAAAAATTGGGTAGTGAGGGAGAGAGTGACTTGTCCTCACATTTCGATTGCGATTTGAACCGAGGAGAATAGGATTGATCAACGGTTTCGCCCAGTATTTTCCGAATTTAAGTTCGTATTACTGTAATTATCACTGTAGGTGTATTCTACTGCTAATGTTCCTGAAAAAGATGTTGACAATGAGATAAATTACAATTGTATGTTGTATACACTCAAGAACTCTCATCATCTCCAAAACTAAGAGAATGCATAACTTCGGCGTTGTTGTGAGTCTGCCTTCAAATCTAGTTAAATATATTGCTAAGACTTTCCCGAACTTACATCCTATTTGTAACACAATTTCCTCTTGTCTCGTTGTTAAAAAGGGTTCTAGGACAGTTTCTGAGATAATTTTATTTAACTCGGCTTTCTGTATTATTCCTGGACTGACGCTCATGTCTTCCAAGACATCACGGTTCATTCAACAGGGCGTAAAAAATCGAACACAAAACCAGTGCAAGATGCAATAAGTGAACTGCACGAAGAAGCTGATTTTAGAATGCTTGGAAGATCCAAAAATTTAATATGATAGAGCTTTTTCAAATCTTCCGATGTAAAAATTACGCAGTAACGGAACGATAAGCCTTATTTAAACCGTTGGTGTCAATCTCTCTGGTTCATTGAGATTCGGTCTGCATACGAATGCACGATAACAACTGATAATAATAGCTAAATAATAGTTAATAAACTGGGACAAATTTTCTTCCGACTAAAGTAATTAATGACAGGTAAAAATCTATGTCGTTACTGGCAACTAAATGGTTTATGAAAATTAGAAAACGATTTATATATGCGGGACCTACAATATGAACTAAGCCAAAAAGTCGAGAATTGACAAAAAGTTACATAAAAGAGCTGCTTTTAATTTTCTCGGTTTCTTTCAGCAGATCTTAAAAGCTGTTTTGTGGAAGAGGTTTCGTATTTTCTATAAAATTATCAAGTTGGTCGCAATAATCTTTTTCTTTCGAGACTTTGCGCCTGTTTGGGTCTTTTGGCTCAAAAGGTCAGCTCAGCATTTATATCCAGTATTTTCCATATTCGCGGTGTGTTTTAGCGAAAATGATTTTTCTCACATTAATATTAAACGTTGTCCGAGAATTTAGATGACGAATTCTTCAAATGAGTTGTAAATTATTTATGCCCCGAATCAAGGTCCTTATCGTGTGCCCTGACGCTACAAATAAAAGCAATCATTCTCGTAGTATCACTGATTTTTCAAAATTATTTTATTACAACATTTTCACATAAATATCAACTTCAAGCGATTAAACGGTACTTCGCTCAATTGACATCTATGTTGGGAATAAATGCATGCATGTCGTCGGTTTCAAACCTACAGGGAGCCTATTCTAACTGGCTGAACAAGCCCGTTGATCAAAAAATGCTTTATGGACTCAATGGAAAAAAGTTTCTTGTATCGAATTCTATCACGCATTGGAACTTGGTATGAATTCGAATATAGAAAAGTTTAGTAAGGGCTTAATCACAAGGCGCGAGGTTTTCAGAGGGTTTGTAGCGGCTAAACAAAGTCGGGATTTTGAAAACTCTTTGTATCTAGGAATATTTCATAAAATAAAAAAATTAAAAAGAATTGATTAATCCCTATTCATCCACAATGATGCGTTACATGGTAGGCGAACAATTAGTACGATTTTTCGCTAAACAAATCGACAAGGTGTGCGCGTAGAAATCCTTTGTGCACTGAGATGAGGATTTTATAAATGATCAAGCCATGTAAACTATATTAACATAAATATATTTTAGGATAACAGTATTACGATTTCTTATAATAGCAGCTGTGGTGCTTTACTATTACGGCTTGCTTAAACTTTTTGAAAATTGAAGTAAGGCTGCAGATTGTAACCTACTATACCTTAAAATACCCTGTAATGCAACACTGCAAGTCTAACGTATACAATGTGTACTTTTTTCGAGTGCCGTGAGCTAGTATATGATTATTTACTTGTTGTTTACTTCGAGTTTGTAAAGCGCAAAAACAAAAATATGGCGTTAAATCAGTGGTTTCCAGTAGGAGGCCGTGTGGTCCTGCAGAGTGAATTGCGCTATGAGTCGAATTTAAATGCTGATAACACAGTTATCACATTTGAATCACTTCTTCGTTCGAAACGTGCCGTAATCTAAATAAACCAGGTTTGCTCTAGTTGTGGCGTTACCCCCTAATCCGGTAATAATTTTTCCTTCAGCATTGGTTTACTTTTGTTTTGTTATTCGTTATAGAATTTTTTTGCTATCATAACCTGTGCAAAGAAGAAAGAAACGGTAGGGGGAATCATTCGTCAAAGCATTTAGTATCACCACGAAGTTCACTACATGATTTTCATTAACAATTTTGAATATATTGACTTAACTTGATAAAATTTTGTCATTGACTACAAAAATCACTTGTTCATATTTCCACCGGTTGGAACGCGATTAGAGAAAACTGAGCCTGATATAAAAGAATTATTTTTATTGACTAACATGTATTAAACACAACAAAGTTAAGTAGGTTGACTAGTTACAAATCATACGCAAGCAAGCCTGAGCTAAGATTTAAATATACTTAGAAGTTGACACCTAGCGGTGATAATCCCTTAGTGCAAATGATGAATCTGGCTGGAACAGTTTTGCTTAACTACGAGATATCAACTTTCTGGGTCGCCTCACTGTTCGGTAACTCTGACAAGGCTCGGCCGTCCGTTACTTGAATCAGCGTCTAATAGATAATTCTATCAACAGTTCTCATTTATAGGGTTACCTGAGAATGAACTCAAAATGCTCATGTAAAGCCCATCTGTACAGATTTTTGAATTCGAGTCCTTATGGTGATACAAAGAAGTATTTATTAGGTAAGCATCCCTACAAATCCCTAAACTACTCCCGATTATGTATCAAAGCCAGACCATAAACCTTTCATATGATCGATCCGCTCCGATACTTTCCCTCGTCGGCCACTTTCCGTTCTGATTTTTTGCAACTGGTTTCCATAATTAGGCATAGATGTCAGTGAGTCGTTTTATATATTTGGATTTGGGCCTCGATCACTTAAACGAGCACTCTTCAGCTCCTAGTGTGAAAGGCACAGTTTAGCTCTTTCTCTACCGTCTGAGGTAAATATGTACATGCCTGACTGGAGTTATGCTAAAAACACTGTCGGTCTGTCTGTGTTGTGGTTCGCTCACCTGAGTAGTTCACTTAGAATTGTTACTTTAATCCAGCGCTTGTGAGATGGTATAGTTTCATCTAGTACTAATGGCGAAATCGTCTACCTAAGAACATACGCGCTAATTGTTGTAGAGCTCAGGTGCACACTAAGGTCATTAGGACGACATCCTTTCTATCTAAATACATAAATAAAATGATTTACAAGCTAGAAAATCATAATTTCAGATAGTAGTCCTCCGTTTTAATTTTAATGTTCTATTTATCTATTTAATAATTTAGCGAGATGAATCAGGAATTTATAATGAACATAACAACCTATTAATAAAAGCACGATAGGCGCACATAGAGATCGATGAAGGTACACCAAGATTGCGAAGATAAGAGAAGCACATAGTTGAAAACCCTGTGTGCCAACGATAGCTCCCTAAAGGACTGCACTAAGGCGAGATACTTGTTTCTCTGTATTGCCGTAAGCAGCCGAAATAATCTTTATTTCTGGTGATGTTATGCTTCCGAACTAAGCGGATATTTTCGTAGTTGATCAAAAATATCTTTTTTAAGAGCAGGAATACTATCGTCAGTCTCCTTCGACCCTCTATTACCACTACGTACTCTTCTACGTTCGTTAACATGGATGAAACTCTGTAGTGAATAGACCACTAGTGCACTGAGGTTAACCCAAAGTTTAAAGATACATACCGCATTGCAGTGCAAAGCGCGCCATGAAGTCAATCGTTTAGTTTGTTCCTGTCATGAAGACGATTAGCTAATTTTGATGTATATATCCGTAATGTTAAAAATGCGACTTGATCTCTCTGGCTATGCAACTATGCCGTAAACTTTTATTCTTTTTAAATTTTCTAAGCTGTTACAACTTAGGGGCTACAAACAACTGTTGCTCACTGATTTTGTGGTATACTATATTTTATTTATATTTATATATATATTATGTATGTATCTTTATATAAATATATATATTTTATATATATATGCCATCAAAGATTATTTAATTGAACAATACGACCAAATTTCCTGAGATTTGCGTAAGGTTCAGTATTCGTTGTCGATGACTATGCCCACATCTGCTGGGTTCTCAAAACTAGTTCGAAATTTTCCGTTCGGCGAATTCAATTTTTACTGCGTCAAAACTAGTTTTGTTAATGGCTAGTATATTGGTGGCAACTATTGAGGTTTCTAATTCCATGAGACATACATTTTAGGCAAAAGTGCAAATTTTGGGCAAACAGCGAATGGTATGAAAGAGTGTTATCGCGCTGTTAGCATGCTTATGCTTCTTTGCGGATATAATTTGTGATGACGTGCAAACTATACTGATGGGAGTGAGTCGTAAGGGGAAGCGAGGTAATAGAACTAGCGCGAGGGAATTATAAGAGAATCGTAACCAGACAATTGTCAAACTGTAGATGTGCAATCCAGCTATAGTCTACGTTAAGTTGGGTCTAACCAATCGAATTAGGAATACCAAAAGAGCTTGGTGAAACAGCTTCAGTAAAGCAACGCAATTGTAGGTTCATTATAGCGAAAGAACAAGATAATTGCACAAATATAAAGGAAAGTAACTGCAGTAGAACAACTGAGTATATTTGCATTTATGTTAGTACGTAATGTCAATGAATCAGATTAACATGCCTCCTAGTTGCACAGCGCTTCTATATCGTTTTTTTTTAGCGTGGACTACATCACAATGCCACCACCAATCTAGTGTACAACATTAGTTGAGTTAACAATAGAACGGCAACGAGACAAAGCCAGCGAATTTGTCTAGTCCCTATTAATAGTTTGTCGCTTGTCGGGAAAATATAAATAGCGTTTCTTACATAGACTCAATTTTTAAATAAGATGCAATCCCGTGCTATTTTTTAATTTTTTAACATCAGCTCATCGTGTAGATTGAGCATACAGGTAGTATAAGAGATTTGAAACCTCGACATATATGTCAAAGTTATCCTGAACGTCAAAGGTGATCTTCGAGTTTGTTACGGCAGGCAAAGCAGGCTAGGCAGCAGAGTTTGGACCTCGACAACAAGACAAAGCAGCTCGAAGCATTGCCGAAAAGGACCCTATCCGACTCCCTCTTCACAACCGTGCAATTATCCAGTGGTTTAAACTACAAAAGTCTCAAGCATTTTTTTGGAAATGTTAACTGTTGCACTATAAAACAGTGAGAGTGTTTGCTCCCTGAACTTGTTATCGTTTTGGCCTTTTAAGGCATCGACGTAACAGTTTCCTGACCAACACGCCGTTCAATGTACGGAGTTTCTACACGATACACTTACCAGCGACCAAACTGGAAGAGAGAAAGAACCCTAGCTGTGGCGTCACGTTATGCTATAATTTGTGCCTGGGCAATATGACAATACTTATATCGAAAAATGACCTTGATTTTTAGAATTTTAAAGGCCCAGCCCAATAGTTGTATATGGCCAGCTATACCTTGTTCAATTATCAACAATACTGGTAAAGAAGATGACACGACGCTTAAGTACTCTGCTCAACGGATCGCCAAGTACCCTAGCGGGCGACCTCAATCAAGATTCGATAAGCACAAGTCTGCTGATTTACGCCTTAGCAAACTTAGGGTGCCCGCTCGCAACCGACTTTTACTGACCCGATAAGGCCTCAATTATTAATGTACTCATGACCAACTTGCCTCTCGCCCAAGTCGTGTACCTCGGACAAAAGACCTCCCACACGTTAAATCTCGTTTAAAAGTCACCTTCTTATCGCTATGTGCTTCTCGCTACGAAGGGCCCACGCAGTACTTTTAAAGCGGAGAGTTTTGGAAAAATCGTTGAACACAGAAGGACTTCTTGAGCATCTCAGCAAACTTTTTCCCACTCCAGACCGACCTGACGTCAGTAAGTGCAGCGCTGCCTTACGAGATCCCCATGTTGCACTACTTTCTACAACACTTGTCTAAATGACGGGAAAAGGATTGCTAGGAGGCATTTCTTACCGTTACCTCGAACGGCAAAAGCAATCTTTGACAGCTGAGTTCGTGAAAAGGAATCGCAGAGAACTGCTGCTACAAATTACTCATAGCTATACGCTTTACGTGTTTTTCCGCTTTTATAGAAGCTCGAGACATGATCTCAGATACACAACACTACTTCCGTAGAAGAGAGCCAACAGTTACTGCCTGTCAAATATTGCTTGCCAAGATGGGATTCGTCATAAACATAAAGGGTGGAAACAGTTCATCTATGTTGTATTGGTCGATTTCGAAGCCACACCTGACAAAGCTTCGAGGGACCGGATTTTGTTTAAGCTTGTTGAGGAAGGAAGTCCATACAAGCGCATCCAACTTATCGCTTCGATTCTACAAGAGTCTCTCGTTAAGATACAAGATGCTCTGGACGAAGTAGACTTATTTTACAGGTGACAAAATGGGTTTCGACCAAGAACCTCAGCCCTTTACTTTTCTTAGTTCTCCTGAACAATTTTCTAAGCAGCATAATGATAAATCATAAATCTGTCAGAGCAAATGTTCTACTATATGCCAGTGATCTCGTGATTTAAGAAGCAAGTTGCTTTGCGGTTCGTCAGATATTCGCCAACCAGTTCGTGAACAAGCTACGAACTTTCGAAAAGGCACTAACAGCAAATGGCACTACAATCGCACACCGTGTTCTGGGATACATGAAACATTCTATCACTGTTATCCAGGGCTAATATTATCCTGCTTCAGAATTTGCCACGCCGAACTTGTAATAAAGCATGTCAAGCTCGCAATAGTGGGCTCATATGGCATAGTTCTCGAGTCAAATTAAAAACAGACAGCGAGCATTTATGTGCAGAATTATTTCAATTTTCCATGCTCTAGATAATTTTATTAACCTATCATATTATTAAGTACAAATGTATTCTTGTTGATAGCGGCTGGCTGTGATACAGGCACAAATTTATACTATATATTATTTATATATTCGTATTATATATTAAACATATTACGTAAAATGTTACATATGTTATATAAAATTTATATATTCTACTTTTTTTAATATACTTTGTTCATTAACACGAAATTGGGAAAAACAATATTTTCTATGGAGGGTTTACAATTACAAGCCATTTTAAACTGAATATTTAGTCGCTTGTGGCGGTTTCAGTGGTAAAACTGATATAACTTTCAAAGGATAAAACAGCTACTATTCTTCGTGTATATTCTAAAGCATATATATGTCTTGCTACAGTGGAGGGGAGTATAAGAATGATTAACAATACAAAATAAGCTGTTCATAGCTTAGGTAATTATATTACCTCAATTCGGGCCTTGGAAGACGCCAAGAAAGATCTTGTGAAGGAAAACAAAGTACGTTTAGAATATGACAAACAAGCTATCACAAACCATACCTTGAGCATGGGTAATTTCTCGTTAATATACCAATGTTAAGTTAGACAGATTTCTTCGCAGGCGCTCGAAAATCGTTCTAATGAAAACATTTTATGCGCTCATTGGGCGCGCCAGGTATAGCTTTATACGGAATATGAATATATGAACGATTTAAACCATCTACTAGTAGAATGAAGAGATAATTGACCAAAAAGAAATTAGTTAAAAAAGACATCCTCGGCTCCTTTAGCCCTCTTATATCAATTGGCAATTGAACATTCAAACTCAAACAATTGTTTTGCAGTGTTTTGCTCTTGCCTAAGGACAGTTGCTTATGTAAGGAGGATAACTGTTAAAATATTAAATCACCTAAATATATCGAAGTACAGCAGATTGACGGCACATCATATGCCTATCATAGTGTTTGCATTAGTGCTTCTAGAGCTCCCAGTAGACTTTATGAGGCCAATGCGAATACAAAGACCTCAGAGAGGTGGTTCAGAAAAGTTTGATTTCGATGACGATAAATCTAATCTATGCACTCTTGGGTGTTGTTTAATACCTCACAAGGACTTGAAGTAACATAATTTCAAAATACCTAAAATTGAAAAAATAGAATGCTTTGTTTCTTTATAATTTAGCATTGGGAGTGTTTTTGCATTTCAAATCGTATACTTATATCAAATGTAAACGTATTCCGACTATAGCCATAATTTTGTTTCAAAATGGGCTCTGTGTGTGACTAAAGGTAACGAGTTAACACACCCTCAGATTTACTTCTGATTTCTAACCAGGCCCTTGAATACGTGCTGTGCCAATACCATGTATTTTGTTCGCATTGACGCCATATTGCTAATGCAGAAAATCGCTTAGGAACTATCACATTTAGAGGTGTGTCGATAAAAACGAGCATGCTTCGATCGGTCATGATTTATGGTTGTATAAACATCTGGACTGTAAGTGATTGCACATGAAATCTGCTAGCTTCTGTTCAAAAATCCTGACCAACCAATGCGGTGGTTTACAAGAAATCTACCAAATGTCAACTTTTGTGTGGAACAATGAACTACATCTATGTTTAAAACTAGACGATAAAATGAACTCACGAACAGCTTCAGAAGTCAGAAGTTGCATTTCGGATGCGCTTCGAACCACTGTTTAAATCAACTCCTAGCTTAGACACCAATAAATCCGTTTTGAGTAGCAGTTCTGCGAAACTATCAGTTCTAAAATCGCTTCCGAATCGTGGGCTATAGTTAAAAAGGAAGGAAATGCTGTCGATTCCGCACGATGTAGTAAAAAATAGACGTTTTGCGCGTTACGTCCGGAACCACGTTAGTATTGTGCTAAACGGCCGACTACCATTAAGAAAGGAACCTGTTATAAAATTCACAAGCACTTAAATTCCGTAAGTGGATGTGTTACCACTGCAACATTGCGACGACAATGCTATGATGTGTCGAACCCATTAGAATTATGTCCCCGGTTATTCCCGACGATTTGATAAACGTCGTCGAATACAACTAAACATTAGCAAACGTATATCATATGTTCTTGTGATGTTATATTCATGTGTTCGCATTTAGATACTTTATTTTTTTCGCAGAGTACGAGAGATTGCATCGTAGGCGTTGCTTGCTTTTATATTTTGAAAATGGCATGTGTCTTACGTGCTACCTGAAAAAAATAGTTGGCTACGGTACTCATATTTATTTCTGTTTTTAGATATGACTATAACCACCGTAATCTCTAAAACTGATATGATTGGATCCGTCTCATATCTCACCTTGTATCAAACATAAAATCACACAACAAAGAAAAATATCTTAGAAAAGAATAAGGCTCAATAACCTTAAGTAATTATGTTGCTTATCACACCTCCATACCTTGAGCTCGATAAAAAAAGACTATAAACAGCTATATTTCTTACTAAATCGCATCTGTTTATGGATATCGGTTGACATAAGATTTCTGGTATGCATTCTACCGTATGCAGTGTTATTCTTTGCACTCATGTATAACCTTTTTCACACACGTTCGTTTCACACAAGTTGAATACAACTAAATTGCAAACGTGATTCTGGGACTTACTAAATCGTATATACTAAATTTCCCAGGTTATGCGATATGCGAATTTGCTACTGTAATTGATACATTATCCTAAGTTGTGTGATGACGTATGCTCAAGTTAAATAACTTGTAACTTTCTACGGCAATCGAAGTGTTTCGGCGCTTAAAATCGAGAAATCACGTTTAAGCTATGAAAAACGGACATCTTCAAAGTACGACCAGCAAACGCAGCCAATAGATTACGGTCGTCTGCTTCTAAATCGACGGGCTGCTTTCTCTTCGTTCTTCAAAACTCCTTCACATTGCAGCTTCATGCCCGGCTACTTACCGCTCACCATACAGCGTTGTGCTTACGCACAGCAAAGTGGAGAAGCTCCGGCACCACCGAATACAAACGAAGGTTGCATGCAAACTACGCGACAAAAGCAAACGCTGCCGTTTGGCTTGTCCTGAGAGCTGACAACATAAGCGGCCCAGCTTCGAAGCGATGGCCGGAAATGACCATGGTGATTGTAGCTACTACGGCACCGACGGCGATTATTATACTATCATTAATAATAGTCGCCTAACATTACAGTGGTGATGCTGCAACGATTCATATAGTCGCTTCTTGCTGTTGTTGTTTGTGGCGGGAAGAATGATAAAAGTGTCCAGCAATGGGAATAGCGTTTGTTGTAATATGGTGCTGGTGATGGTAAGAATGGTAGTCGTACACTTAGCGCAACCAAACAGGTACAGGAACGAAAGTAACGACCTGATGGAAGGAGTTTATGATGCCACAGTAAGGCTTGGTGCTATCCCCCGTCGACGACTGCGGCATTGAAAGCAACAGAAATAGAATTGAATTAGAGCCATTACGACATCGTGGTATCAAGGCTATCAAAGCCGCTTCCTCATATATTGTTCTTGTATATACAACGTTGTCTGAAGCAATGTCTAATAGCTATACCGAACTTAAAACCAAAAAAATTATTTTTTTCTGCACCGCATCAAATGTCCTGCAAGGCAGGACAGAAGCGCCAGGACACTGGAACGCTACAGCATAATTTATGCAATACATCTGTGCTTTACCAGATGAATCCCAATCCTAGCATTAAGTTCAGTTACTTAATTTTTTTTTTTATAACAAAAGCTTACTTAATTCAATAATTAAACTTAGTAACTTGTTGACCTACATATTTCGAGTATTACATCCGGTACTGCAGTAGTTAGATATTGCTTTATACCGCTGGTACCCTCCAAGCAAAGTCTAGCCTCTGCATAAAGTTAAGTAGCCAACTTAAAAATAAAAAATACACACGGCGCGCGTTTTTCTATGGCAAGCAATTAACTGGGTAGACCGACAGGATTTCAGTCTAATCTCAACGACCTAGTTCCACCAGTAAGTACTAGTTACTTTCAAATCATAATACTTGGGTCATCCAGATATTTCCAAACCTTAAACGATTATTGTAGTAAGCGACTTTGTATGTGTAACAACCAATCCATTCGTTTAGTAAAGCATGCAAATTTAAGCTATCACCAGATCATAAAATAAGGGCGTTACGCAAAATACATTTTTTTTAAAAAACTGCCGTTGAATTTAAAACACTTAACGCAATTGCATAAGCCGATAGCTTCTTGCTGCTGCCGTTGTTTCTACAATCGATCCGTTCCGCGGCGCCGGTGTGGTCGCTACGCCGCGTGCTGAGCCACGCAGACAATTGCCCTGAATCGGTGGTTGTTAAGTAACCAGCACTTGATCACGATGTTCTTCCGTGTGCCTTAGTTGAATTGAAGGCCACCAGATTTGGAAGCATTGCGTCATGTTGTGCATAATAGATAATTCAACATCGGAATTCGGAACAATCATTTTATTGATAATACAGTGAGAGGTATGTGTATATTTTCCGAAGGTCTGTAACCTAAATACCAATGTTTATGCAAAGTAAATGGCATGGAGGATAAATTGACTAAATAACAGTTTTACATTTAGTACTCTACGTACGGATTAAATTTAGAACTAATCTGCAGGAACGAAAGCTCACCATTTTATATCAATAGAATTATTTCCGGATCTCGCCGACAAGTCAGTCATTGCGAGATAAGTACTAAATGCTCATTTTGGAGGAATGGGCAGCACTTGTTATAACCTACACACCTAGTCCCACCCGATAGGCCAGTTTTACATAATTCAATTTACGTACACCTTTAATAAATCAGCTTATTATATTTCTTTCTTGCACGTTCGCCAACATACGTTATAGCGATAGAGATATGGGCATGAAGTCGTACTTATAATTGTGAGGTTCCCATCTCATTTTCAGCTTGAAGTTAGGAGTTTTTTAAACTATTTAATTATATAGTATTTTCTTATCTTGCCGGCACATTACTACAATAACGATATTATGATACGCTTCCGTCGAAATACCTTTGATTTACTCTGCACATGACCACCGCAATGGATTTGTTGCGGGAATTTTAGCTCTATAAAATAAAGAGTAAACGGGGGCACACTTGGCAGACGTGCCTTTTATGCAGTTATTTAACGTTTATCAAAACATTTGAAACAAGAAGCTAAAGCAGTAGAATCACAACTACGTAAGAAACATTATTATCTTTGGTGTTACACAAATAGCCAGTTCATAAACATTAGAATAATACCTTAATCTTCCGCGCTGACTAACTTTCATATGAATTCAGAGAAAAGCTGATTGTATATAGAGGTTTACGATAGCACTAACATTGCTAATATGACTGTGCGATGGACGCTTCCATAAACTAAATAGTAAGTCAAAACGAAAAAAAGAAATGGAAAATACAAGTTCCTTCCGCTGTCCCCTTGATGTTACAGAGGTAATGTGTTCGTCTGCTAAGGTTTTGATTGGACACGCCAGATAGCTTATTTTTAAAACCGGCCGTGAATACGTTTCGTTTCGTTCTGAGCTACAATTGCCTGAGGCATTACTTAGTGAAAAGCATCAGCAGTGGCTAGAAGTACTGATTCCGCTGTTCAGAAAACGCGGATAATTATGGCAGTGCACCGATAAAAAGAAAAACCTAAGTATATGCTAAATACATCAGAGATATGGGCAGTTTTAAGAGGTTGATAACTGTCTTATTATTAAAGTATTATAAGAAAAATGCAATGTAGGTTTCTTATTAAAACTTGCTTTTAAACAAATATTAGGCAGAACAATGACATTCTCGTATATGTTAAATATACTTTCCTCTATTAAAACCGGTGTTTTTCGTCTTCAACTTTATTATAAAAATCAACATTATAGTTACAACTTTAATATAATTATTATGAGTTGTTCGTGCTCAATTTCCCGAAACCAAATTCCATCTTTTAACGATAGATAATTTAATAGTTATGAAAAATTCCCGACCTATCGAATAACTCTGGAGAGACTATTGTTATCATTAAAATATATACAAAGATTGAAACAATATTGACGAAATTTGTAAACCTTTATTTTCATAATGGAGCTTCGGCCAGCTTTCATTGAATCTATTGGAGACTGACTAAGTCGCCAACATAGCTCCATATGTATTTTAAGGGGCCTCCTATAGTGTCGGCTGCAAAAAGCTCTGCATCTAAGGTTAAGTTACCTACTTACTTGTTTTCTTGCAGTTAGCGAATAGTGCAAAAATCGATAGTATTAGACATTCCGTTTGTTACTTATGGCTTTTATAGGGTCAGCAGACCTCAGAGCAGAACTAAAAGTAACCTCTATTTTCAAAGCGTCGGTTTCTTTAAACAACCTGTATACAGGTATAAAAATACTTTAGATATAGCCGAAAAAAAATTCACATTTTCAATTTATAAAAGCATTTTAAGAACATTTTTTTAAATAATCCTGAAGGAAAGTAGTATATGTAAAGTCTAGTACAACTCATGCGCGAGAAAGTTGTTTGGTATATAAAGATGTCGCTCATTTCGGTACGTCATGTCGGCTTTAGCTTTCATTACACTCTTGAAGTCACTTAAAGGCGAATCTTAAAGCACTTACACGTCAGAAACATCATTGCCGGCATTTAGCCTTTTTTTAAATCTTCACATTAAAAAATATGTAGTCAAAATCAGGGTAATCCACAAAGTAAACAGTTTTATTTTTTTTTAATACAAGAATACATTCTACTCTTAGAACTTTCATAACTGCTAGAACAACATGGCAGTTAGACCAGCTGATGGCGGAAGCTTAGTACCAATTTAATAAACAATGCAGCAGCTGTCGAAAACAGCGATGCAGCTAAAAATTCATCTTCGTCTGTATTGCGGGCTTTCTCTCCTATGTCTTCTTCGATGAATGCGAAAGAAAAGCTCGCAGGATTGGTAAATTATTTTTGCTATAGCGTATTGTATCGCAATTGGTTCCTAGAAAAAGCATCGGGCACTTACATTTTATGATTGTTTCGTTCTGACTAGATTCCGTAAGAGTCAAGCATATGTCTTACCATTTTGCAGTTCTACTAGGAGAAAGGTGGAAAACATATGATGGGGTTCTTGTAATGTATAGCTTTTCGAGACATTCATTTAATCAACCATGTCTGATCAAACGACGGTTTTTCTATTTGCGCTTGTAGTGGCATCGCTTATGTCATTTATTTTCATCAATTTTGCTGTCACACGTTTCAAATGGATATAGGTATTCAGGATATAGAACAAAAATTTTCGATTCCGATTTTTATTGGCTCAAAGTATTACTTATTAAAATTTTGATTTAATCTCTTCTTCCTCTTACTAGGTCTAGTGTGAATTTTGTTTCTTGAATTATATTAGTATGGTGTAAGTCTACTACTGTATTAAATAAAATTCTTCGATACGTCGATAAACAGACGAGTTTGATAGACTCGTCTGTCAATAGTGCTTACTGGCGTTAACAGATATAAAGGTATTGTTAAAGCTATTTATTTAGTTCACTTCAAAAGCTGTATAGTGTTCAGTTTATTATGAAGTTGGCTTTTTGTAGCCAGAGCATGATAGCAGCTGTTAGGCATGACAACGGAACGGCGTCTAACATTGACCACGACCACGAACGCGCAATTTGTGGCGACCTTTCGCTCTATGGACCCAAAATGGCCAGCAATAATTTTACGATACAGCGCCGTTGTATCGTCCGGCTGTTGTACAATCGTTCTCGCCACTGCAGCCGCAGCGATCGTTTATGGGGCATCACAAGCTACGAGAGTAACGACGCAGATAGACCGGAGGACTAACGGATGTAAGCTTATACATAAGACGATGTATATACAACGCATACCCACAAAGACGCATGCAGGCGGTCGGCAACACACAACGCTACGTACCGTCGCTTTGCTGACCAAGTGGATGCTGCAGTCAGACAAATATGAGGGCCGGGGTTCGCTCAGGGAAACTGCTGTTCTAAGCACTGTTGACGCGATAGTTGCTGCTGTTGTTGTTACTGCAGCCACATATTCGCCGGAAGAAAGAAAGTTTCAGCTCGTCGCAGCTACGATGCTTTGTCGTTGTTGGCGTTGTTGGTGCTGATTGTAGACGTTGTGGTAGGGAAATGGTTCAGGCGATGGCAAACTTATATCAGCGGTAGTTACGATCTGATGGTGTTGGTGACGTGCCTAACACTTACTGCTGCTCCTCCTCGTTGTTGGTGTCGCTGATGTCAGAGTCGCAGTGGTAAAGCCCTGGTGGCTTTGCCCTTCTTCAACTGCAGCTTTTTACCGTTGTTCTCTTGCAGCTGACAACGCTGGCATTTTCGGCGTTGGTATCTGCTAGTGTCTGTATGTGTCTGTGTTCTCCGTATTTGTGTGTGTACTTGTGGCCGCAAAAAAGTCGCACGTTGCTCCAGGAAGTAATGTACGATGACATCGTAACAGCGGCAGTGGTAGCAGCAGCTGTGGCTACCGGCCGCTGTAGTAGTTGCCGAGTTGTTGCCGTAGCTGATGTTCGAACTAGAAACGTGGAACAACGTCCGTCAAGAAATGGTAGTAGCTAACATCTGCAATGTGGTTCTAACCATGAAGAGATGAGGAGTTCCCGCAGCACTTTACGTCATAAAGGCGATCGCGAGACAGCGGCCATCGACAGCAACGCAGCGGGGGGCAGCGTCGCCGACATTGCCCCAAGCGGTGGTGACAATCGTAGCAGTAGCAGACGTCGAAAGGGAGAGACAGGGAGAGATCATAGTTAGTGGTGGCTGTAATGGCCTAAATGGCACATGCCTGCCACCGGCCCCTACAGTCATCAGCAGCACCATAATTGACATAACCACGACGACCAACGAACCCCACAAAGACGGCGACGACCAGCGCTCGAAATGATTTAGAAGTCGCCGACCCGAACCGGAAGAGCGACGCCATCGACCATCAGGAGGACACTATCAGTTGACGTCGGCAGCAAACAACTCGTAGCCGCAGCGGCGGCAACAGTTGTCAATACTCACTTCTTAAAGACAGGGCCCAAGATCCATCAATGTGTTGACATGTGGCTATGCGATTGTGAATCTATCAAAGTCAAAGGCTTGCCGCAAATGTACAAAATATACGAATACGTATCCGTGTAGCATGTGTAAGTGTGTGTATTGAATTGATATAATACGGCTAGTACGTTAGATACTTTAAAACAGTGAAGTAGATTTTGCTTGTTGTAATAATGTAGCGAGCGTCAAACACCTTTAGCAACCTTGACGAGCGTCAGGCAACCTTGCCAATCGATCATTTAATCTGGGCAAGTAAATACTGCTTTCTTGGCGTAATTCATTGTAAAAATGTCTCTCCAGGAAAACGATGATTGCCGACTTTTCTGTTTAAATACAATGCAATAAATAGAATAAAAAAATAATGAAAAGATAAATAAATAAAAGGAGGCTAACAGTAAATAAAATATACTCATTTCAGTCGTGTGAACGCAATGTTTAGCTTCGTTTGCTAACTGTAACAAACAATGCATGCTTTAAAAAGTTTTGGCCATCCATTTTATCAGGACCAATGTTTTCCCTTTTGTCCTGATCTTAGAAAGATCCCGAATACCTCGTACTATGGTCACGATGCTATCTAATGTCTAAACAGTGAATACACTCTGAAGTATACCATTTTGGTGTTTTATTTACTGGCAACCAGCAGGAGGCCAAAAACACAGCAAATAAATTTAATATAATATTAATCTTAATAATTATTATTAAAATAAGGAAGCACTATGTACAACAGAGCGCGTTCTGGCCAGCAGAACACCCGATGGCTAGCGGCTCCTTTAGCCTTCGACGCGCGCCGCGCCCCATACGCCTGAAGGCGCGCTTGAAGTTGAGTTAGTCAGTACTGAGTTCCAGACGCTAGGGCGCCTCACTGCGAGGTGAGGAGGAGGTCGAGCTCGGAAAAGCAACACCCGCCCCCTAGTGCCAAAATCCAAGAAAGATATCGGGTCAAACCTTGATTATCATTCGTCTGCAGGAAATTACACTTGATTAAGGCTAGGAGGTAGGGAGTGCGTGAGGTGGTTGTGGAGAATATCGTACGGCAAGGTAAATTTCTCGAACAGGCTAAACAGACGCTTTTTTAGACGTCTTGCTGAGTAATGCATACTTTTCAGATTCCACTGAAGAACTTCTTAATCGCTTTTCGTGCTGGATCCAATTATATACCTTTCATCCTGACCCTTGATATAGTTCTTATAGTAGAAGTCCGAGAAAAGACAGGTGAAGAGTCCAGCTTCAAGCACCATCAGTGATGCCATGGTCTTAGGAAATCCGCAGTCGAAAATAAATGGCATCAAGCCGTGCACCATAAGCGCGAAGAACTGTGCAATTTGAAACTGTGTCACGTACTTTTTCCACCAGAGGTTGGGTTTCACCGAAGACGGTAGCGCTGCAAGACCATAATAACCATACATAACCACATGTACCGCCGCATTAAGAATAGGGAACATAGCGACTTGTCCTGTAATACCGTTATTGATGTCCATCCATACGGTGCCTAAAGCAAGAGAGTGGTGCAGTAGGTGAAGAAAAGAGATATGACTGTTTTTTTTTAAAAACACGAAGAATACTGTATCTAGTAGTTCACCAATTTTTGTGAGCATATACCACCAGCCCCAGTATAGAAGCACCGAGTCAGTCGTCGACGTCGCCTCGCACACGACGTTGTACGGTCCGATTTCCTGGCCAACGTAAGTTAACTTTAAAGTGAGCACACAAAAGAACAAACTTAGTCCGACCATAATCACGTTGTAAGCCAGCACGATGGGCCTTATATTGAATGCCTCGCGGTTTTTCATCAGACGTGGCCCCAGTGAAGTGCAGAAATATAGATACGAGGCAAGAATCGACACAACGATAACTGGAGAGCCCATCATTGGCCAGTCACGCGTGCGTGGATCGCCCGTGCTGAGTATCAATCCAAGATACGAATAATCGGGCTCTGGCACCGTTGACGACGCCATCTCGCAACGCCCGCTTTACACGTCTATTGCTCTTTAAATTCTACGATGTGCTCCCGGCTATACTCACAATCTTTCGAAGACTGCAAACGAGTCCACCGCGGGGTTCGGGGTCCGCGTGTCGGAGCTCCAGTGACCAGAGTCTTTGCTAGTCCAAGGGGCTTATACCTTACGGCATCGCTGATGGGAGGGGCGCCGGCGAGGGCCCGCGGTAAGGGGCCAGCTGAAAAAGGACGGATTTCGCTTTGGACCCAGACCATCAACGAACGGATGGCTTAGGCTGCGGGTCACATCAAGCCAAGGTCAGAAAGCTGCTTCCCAATACGACGTTCTAGCTGGCCAGTAGAATCTTGTGTTTCCGGATCAGCTGCTATAAGGATGCACCGACATTTCTCTGCCTTGCGATTTCAGAGCCGCGCGCTAAAGCTGCAGTAACACCAAGCTGCCTATTGCACATTGTCGTTACCATTACCCTAACGCAAATGATGACAACTGCGAGGAAAAATGTGAGAAATTATGGCATGTTGGTTATTTGACAGAGCCATTATTATCATCACTATTATTGGCATCAGCAGCAGAGGCATCCATTGTTTTTATCAGTGAAAATGTACGCACCGGGATACGTGATCAAAAGGCCTTTGCGTGCATTCACTAAAGAGGTACAGCAAATCTATCACTTGATCATCTTGATTAGAATCTCCAACAACGTTAGTGTTTTGCTTTACCCTGATACTCAGGTACCTGATTCGGTATACGAACAAAAGGCACATTACAGTCATATTTAGTCTTACTAATTCGCTAACAGGCTTATTTTTTGAACTGGAAACAAAAAAGTTATGAATTAGCTTACATAATTGTTGAGCCTTTAGTCCCTTTTCCTTCTAGACCCCTTAGGTATAGAAGTTTGTCGAATTTTCTATAAACATAGAAGTGTTTCGTGTAAAATCTCTGTGAGAAATAATTAACGTCGTTTTGGATAAAATAAATCCCAAACTTTTTTTTTATTAATGTGAACGTAGTTCAAAATAGAAAAGGCATCTTCTTTTAACATAATTCGATTTATTGGATGTCGCAATATTTTCTTCTAGCGATAACAGCAGTCATAATTTCGATCTCAACCAGTGATGTTGCAAATTAAAAAAAGAGAACAATGTCAGTACTTTTTGTTTTCGTTTCGCAACGTAGTCTTCGTTCAGGGCAAAAATTTCATCCCGTGATAGTTTAGCGGGTAAAGTGTTTGCCAAGTAATCTTTGTAACGCGTGGCGATCTAGGTTCGAGCCTAGGCAAGAACATACTTCATCCCCCGGTGAGAGCCAGGCGGTTGACGGAATGACTGACAGCGATACCGAACGTGACACAGATCCAAACACAGAGAGACCTATGAAGCTATCAGAGCAATTTTTCGATGAAATTAAGAGTATCACATAGATTCATCTTGTTTATAGGAATAACTATTAATAAACTCAATTTCAATAATAATGTCATAATATTGTTTATGTCTACCTCACTTCCACATAATTTATTTGCATCTAATACATATAAAGATTTCTATTTTTAAATGAGATATAATACTGTAGAGATATGCTTATTCATGATAGTCACCAGTCCCTTGACATTAAGTCAGATCTGCCCGGCTAGTGGCAATCTCCATCTTCGCATAAAACACGCGGCTTCGCAAATTCAACTGATTCAATCAGAGTGCAGCTTATGAAAAGCTATCTCGCACATGATGAGGTCGTAATCATCGATTACGAATACATAAATTAGATAACGGTTTTTTTTCTCTAAGAATGCCTTCAGTTCGTTTGTTTTAACCCGTTGATTAGTGGTCGATAATTGAGAAAAGATATATATCGATATCATATATTTCATCTTTCTTTACCTTGATAGAATAAACATATACTTCAGTTCTATCGAGATCGGAGGTCCTGACCATGTCCTTTATGAAGCGCGCCGTTCCTTTTAGCAAATATAGCACAGCTTGTATGCATTGACATCGAGCCTTAGTACACATTGCAAGTAAGCAGGTCTCACTACGAAGTAATGTCAAATTATTTGCAGAAACGCTTCTAGATCGCTTGTGTGTTGTAAATCATCTTGGGCATTGGTTTTTGGTATGGCTTAGGAAGCGAATACAAATAAAATCTGGGGAACCGGTGCTGACACTGACACTACTAAAACTTGCTGTACTCTTTTCGTTTACATTCTGGCTGAAATTGCAAATTCCCAATCAATTTTCAATTAATAAAAATGTTTCACTTTTTTTCAATCATAGTCCATTTCTATTTAATAGTACTTCTTATTTTCTGACCTTTATTTTATTATTAATGTTCTTCGCGACTACCGCAGTGATTGGGTGAGCAGAGACCCCTAACTCATAAACGACAAGCATTATGTCGGTTGCAATAACCAATTTGAAGTCACTGACCTATTCAAAGGTTTATGTCCTTAACATTAGCACACCGCGCAGCTACGTTTTACGAGTTTGAATATTTAGCATAAGCTTAATATAAAAATCCAAGCGATCTTTGCCGTTCCACGGGTTTAGGCCTTAGAAAAAGTATGGCTGTTGAGAGTCTCATAAATGTTATCATATAGCCAATATTTACAAGTTTAGACGGCATGTACGGGGTCATCCGACTTGGGCAGATGAAACAAATAATTATACAGACATACAATTTAAAATTGACAAAGAAGACAAAATAACATCGTATACTTGATATCTACCATTTAAAGGAGTTGGCATAATACACAGTATTTTTTCTTTCGTACGTCCAATAGTCTACATTAAATGTTATTGGGGCTAAATTTTATTGATGACATGATGACAGAATCGTCTGCTACAGTAAGTGTAAATAATAATTGTATAGTATTACAGAAGTTATCGAGATGACATTAACACAATGCATAGTTAAGATCGCTCTTTTTTAATAATGTGCTTATCCACTGCTACTTTAATATATGTGAACTGAAAAGTTCGGCGAAGAGACCTTGATGGGAACTTGGGTTCATATTGTGAAGATTACTTTCACCACGCGGACAATCCGTTTTTCTGATAACCTGAACTTGCTAGTAACGGTAGCCGTTGTTCGTTGAGCGCCCTAAAAAGAGCAGCCTGCTTTATTCCGGTCCTCGCTGACAGTGATTCGACGTTTCTATGCACGTTACTGATTACCATTTTCTCTATATACTATTCAATATACATTCTTTGCAGACAGTAAGAGACTCATAGCAGATACTATCCTGAATCAGCGAGGTTCATTTTGGTGGAACATTAGTAGCTTTATTATATGTGAACAAGTTTTCGGAATCATCAGTTTGTAGCTATAGTATCAAGAACTTGCCTTCGTCTTAAAAGTCCAACTCGGCAGGTGGGTCTTGTTGGTTTTATCTGAGGTTTCTCGGAAAGTCTTATAAAACAGCATGACAACCAGACAAGCAGCAATCAATTTTAATTATAATAGTATCTAACTTTACTCAATTCTTATTTATCTGATTACTGACATTCGGTATTCATTTTTTCTAATGTTGATGCAAGATACTTGTTAGTAATATATATATATATATATATAAGGTAAAAATATTTAACTAAGAAGATGATTTGGTATGAAGAGTGACCTTCCTTGGTTAGTATTTCTATGTTTAGTCCTGTATTTATACGTGCGATTTCTTTGTAACGGTGTAGATTAATATTTAAATTTGGCAAGCTAATAAGTAAGTATTTATATTTAAGTAACATTACAAATGGACACACTCGTTGAATTAACTTAGGCAGTTTTGTTTTCGTTTGCTTTGGCGTGCCTTGTTGCGAAAATTACATTATCCGTGTAAAATCCAAACTGGATTGCCCATTCAAAGTAAATGAACTAAAAAAAAATATATGCAGCTTGGCGTCGAATTTAATCTATATTTATTACTTTTATGATGTAAAATCATTATACAGACGCAGATATTGTCAATGAATTAGTCTTTCTTCTTTCAGTATTCGAATTAACTATTCCTTCAAGCACTCATTCTTTTTAGTGAGTCATATCTATTCGTGGTGTATATGGATGATGACCTTAGGGTACCAGCTGACTGACTTTGCTACATCAATTTTAAATTGTTAGAATCATTCCCATCATAGGTTTTTTTTGCAATTAACATATGTTTATAACGATTCTACACATATTTGCAGTGGAGGTATGTAACTAAAAAGAGATTCACTGTTTTTATAAGCTGTTCCATCTATGTAGTTTATGTAGGTTATGTGGTTTTTTTTTATGAAACATGCATCTTTGCGCTTCGTAGTAGTCTGTTCTGTGATTCGGTGTTTACTGTTATAATGCATAGAACTCTGTGATAAAACTTTCTTAAAATCGTGATATATAGATTAATACTGTTACTAAGTAATTAGACAGCCAAGTACCTATAGCAATTGTATAAAAGTATGCAGTTTTGCGAAATCTTAATAAATAAGGAATGTCACATTGTAATTGTTAAAGCATGAAAGCTATAGAATTAGTCCAGAGAACCATAGATGGGTTATTTGGGCATATCATCGATTGTCTAGAAACGCTACAAAGCCGCTTATGGACAAATAAACAGTGGCTATTCGGTTGTTTCAAGTAACCCCAAACAGTGCTAGACAGCTCAGGTAAAATTCTTCCAATAAGTTGGTGTCCCCTGGTATTTTAGCAATCTGTGTGAAATTAAGCGTCACGCTATATATTTACGTGGCTATTCTTATGGTGGTATGGTTAGACGTGGATGGTGATTTAGGAGCCAATAAAGAATACGATATCATTAGATTTCGTAAAAAATCAAAATAGTAATCTAAAATTTTGTTATTATCTGTATTACCAATTTGGAAGTGGTCAAGCTTATTTACAATACCTGTTCGTTATAATCATAGTTTGTTACATCATCAGCATGCGACCTGTAGACCTTTAGCCAGAATTGTATTAAATATTAAAATTGCCGTGTCGCATTTTTCTCATTCACCACGTTTGGCAACTTTCGCCTTGTCTAAAGTGTAATTTACACATCATATATTAGCGTACTTCTGCACGTCGCTCAGTGGCTATCAGTCTGTCTAACAGCTATCTTCAATAGTATTGGCCTTACCTTTCTTTAAATCCGTTTAAAATTTGAGAATCTCCAAGATTAACGCAGCCGTGAAAAAGACCCCATAGAGGAATATCAAATACGCGCCGAATTCCCGTCTTGAATGAAATCCTAGGATTAGCATGATTGCCATTGTGGAGATTAGCGATTGGCAAAGTGTTGAGTACATGAGCCCGATTTTCACATTGTAGTCCAACTGCAGAAATGGACAAAAATGCAACAGAAAGCATCCATTAGCATTTAAGTACTATGCGTACGTTAGTCTTGTAGAAGTAATAGCACTAGTCGTATAAATAAGTGACAGGGAAAAGTGATGTCGGGAATAAAAAAACGTATCAACTTGTTATTTAGGCTTACTTTCAGACAGAGGATTGTAGTCCGACCTTAGATTTCTGAGCCTTTGTTGGAAGCAAATAAAAACTTATTATTAATTGACCTAACTTAGAAGTGTAGTAAAAGCAATATGTGTATTTTACACAGCAGGTGTGATTAAATGAAAATGGCAAAAAATATATGTATATATATAACTAATCGAATATTACTTTGCCTGTAGTACCACGCATGGGCAAAGTCTAACAGCGGTATAAAAACCAACAATAAATGGATACGAGCTTGGTCAGAGTAATAGCTGTGTAGAGGGCTTGATCACTGAAGCTCACTTAACACAAATACTTAAAACTCAAGGCGCGGACTGAATACAGTTGGCTCGTTATTTTTCCATTGCAAATATTTCACGAACGAGTTTAAATAGAATTGTCGATAGGATATCTAGAAATAATATGGGGCTGATATTAATATTTTTGTACATTTGCATACTCAAAACTCGTTGCTATCCTGTAATAGCTCATTCCAGGCTTACTAAAAAATACTCCACTTTACCTACGGTAAACTTTGCCAATCTAACTTTCTAGAGATAACTTTTACTGCCGCAAGGACAAATTGGTATATATGTTAGAAATCAGAATACTTTGCCAGCTGAATTGAGTACATATTTTATTTATTAATCTGTTGTTATCTAATAATTTATTTCTTCAACTGTGTCTTGTCGATAGCCGTTCTTTTCAGTCTTATGCCAAAAATCTATGCAAATAACTGATGCGTTATGTATGATTGTTCCCTTCACTATTTCTTGATAAAATTTTTATCAGATTGGGATGTCATGCTTTATGAGCATGGCTATGTGGCCGTATGAGCACATTGTCTTTACGCGATGTCGCTCGCGGTCGTCGCCCTTTTACTTCGTTTGTTCATAGGCAAATGGGCTGAATTCGGCTGCGATAAGGCTAATCGCTGTCCCTTTTGCATTGAGTAATCAATGTGAACGAATGGACGTTAAATTTCATTCAAATAAGGATTCAGGAACTTGAGTGTTCGCATGAGGTCCGCACGCGCCGCCTACTTAATCGGGTAGTCTTGTAGACTACCTCTGGTTTGCAGGCAGGCAAATGTGCGAATTTTTGCCTATTTCACTACTGTCAGAGGCGTGTGTCTCTTGTGAATCGAATTTGTATTGCGTCGATTGCGTCTTATGTTTCTGCTTGGGGATAATCCTTGTCCATAGTATACTGACAGCTCTCTCGTGTTAATAGTTTTCGCAGCCGCTGATGCTAAACCCTTCAATTCTGCAGTAATGACTTGACCACTCATTGTTTACGCTTGCAGTCCAGAGATTCAAGGCCAGACTCAATTGTGTATCCGAAGCATGATTGTCGGATTGATTATTGTGACTATTATTGTCATTACCATTAATATTATTACTCTTATTATTAATTAAATTAAGTTTCGCAATCTCTCTAACATATGCCAACCGTTCCGCTCCAGCTATTATAGATTATTTTCTTCCATGACTGCTTTACACATGATACTGGCATAGGTTTGTTCCGACTCGTCTAGCCAACTGTGTTTGGTAGTTTTTTTGTTTACGGTCAACGCTGTGTTCAATTTTTATCTGCCTAAATGTTTTAAGTTTGGTACAGCCTTTCAGTAGCGTTGCCTCAGACGGCTGGTTCCCACCACGAAACGAGGTGTGCCTGACTGCGTCCGGTTTCAAATCTGTAAACGTGAGGTGACGTGCCCTTTAGTTTATTGGACAAATATATTTCTACCTCATCACCGCGAATACTAACTACTAACTGCGTGGGATATCGTTTATTTCGCCTTCACATATACTGTCCTATATTCGCTGTCGTTTTACATCGGCTTGCCCGAACAAATTTACTAGAGGACAAAAAGAACTCTCTCTAGCGTCCCCACTTTATTTATTATTATTTTTGTTTAGATACGTAGTTATTCGTTCAATCCATTGAGTTGTAGTTGTCTTAATATCCTCGTGCAATTTTCCCACTAATCCTTTTGCACACAACACTTTGGTTTTCTGTCTCGCTCTTTTTTGCCTTTGATTAGCTCAATTAATCTGAGTCGCTTATGTTACACCTAGAATATAACGTAAATTGTAAGTCTAATACACATAAGCAGTTCTCCCCCTTGCAGTGCCGTGCTCTACTTGACTCGTCACTTGTTTACTCTTTAACATAAATAAATACCCACTTTAACATAAATTAATTTGATCCACGTCACATGTAGCTTAACATAAACTATAGTTCAATCATAGACTTCTTCTTTTACACTTAACCGGTTGCAACCTTTTTAAGATCGTGTGACGCCAGTTTCGTGCATACCGTTTCTTCACTTCAATTAATCCGTTTTCCAAATTTTTTTGCTAACCTTGTGAAGTTCAAAAAAGCTAAACTATCAAATATAAACAGTTCGTCTATTCTAAACAGTTGTTATATAAACTGCAACAAAAGGAGAAAAAACTTTGCATACATTGCTGTTACGCCCAATGAGGGTAAAAAATTATTTTTTAGAGGTAAATATGTATCCATTTGAAGAGTATAATCCATATGTTGAAAATAACGTTTCATGTGATTAATTATGAACCACTGCGGTAAAGGTTTTTATTCTAACCATTTTATGTCAGTGGTAGAAATGAACAAAATAAAAAAAATCTATAGTTGTGTTTATTCCGTAAATAAATAAGCAAACCTTCAGTGTTTTAACAAATTCTCAACGGCTGTCGAGCAAATCCAAAATATTTAACTAACTGCAATCTTTATCACGCTTTATAAAAAAATGAAACTTCCCAGAAACTATTTATCCAATTGGTTTCATCATAGAATTGACCTTTACTCCTGTTGATTTTGCCCTGAGATATAAAAAGATAGTCAACTCTAATATATATATATATATATATAGAATTGCCCGCAGACTTGCCCCAAGTTAAGTATAGTTGTTGTTTAACCTAAGGTAAAGTTCGGATCAATGTTGCTCGTAATAATCTTATCATTGCACATTGCGTGCGAATTCATGTCAGTGACTTGCGTATAGCTGTTGGAGCAACCCCTTTCGATTACGCCAGTGCCCGTCTCCTACGAATATAGTGTCCTTACGGTTACCTCGAAATCGAAAGAAAACTGCACCTGCGAAACTAATATAAGATTAAGCCATTTATACGTAATGTTGATTTGTTTGGTATACTCATACAGAATGTTCAAAATAAGTACGGATAACCACCAACAAAGATGCAAAAAAACGACAAGACTGCGGAATGAAGTCACCGTAAGAATCCGTACAGAAATCAACGACAATTACCTGTTATATATTATATTACTTGATTATTTAAAAATATCTTCACAAGGCAGAACCAGTGTGATACCGGTAATTCATAACTGAGTATGTCACTATTTAGTGTTTGTTTTAAAGCCTTGTGTAAATCTTGTAAGTGGCCATTGAGCTTTGCTTTTAGATATCTGCCATGATAATGTGGGACTTCAGCGAGCCGGTTTTCTAACTGTAATGATATCTACGAAAGACCGAGAGTCGATGTTTATTCGACCCTGGACAAGATTCGATTTATTTATTTGTCGACCTGCAAAAAAAAAGTGTCGTCGATCCTCTATAGGTGAGATCGGTACGTCACAGATTGGTTACAAGGTACGCGCACTGGATTGGATCATTTTTCATTAGCTGATCTTAATGTTTACTTGAATTATGAATGTAAAGCGTGTTGCATAAACTCAGCATAGTCTATAGTACTTATATAGCAGGTAATGTACTGAAATATGTTTTGTACGCATTTTGAAGATGGCTTATACTGTAAGAATTATCACAGGAAACGTTTGTATAATGAAAATACAAGAATTTTCTATGGGTGAAAATTGAATACCCGGACAAAAGGGATTTCGAAACAGCTGCTGTATATATAATGGCAGAGTAGAGTAAATTCTCTATTTAAAACCAAGTGTTAGTTATATATACATTATCCATTCGAGGCTTATTGTATTCATCATTCCAAAATAATGAGATCACAATAATTAAATATGGTCCACAAACACTCAAAGTTATTTATGATTTCGATTTTTACGAGAAATGACGAATGAGATGAAATGAGAAATGAAAGAGCAGATCTAAATTTTGAGGCTTCAGCATGACATTATAGGATAAACGGCAATCTCTGCTTTCTCAGGCAAAGCATAACCGGTGCTTGCCGTGCTAATTTTTGAATCTAGTTAGTTACATTAAGAAGATTAGTCGAGAGAAGATCATGTGTTGAGAGGATTTTTGGGATGCAGTACGACAACATAGACATCAATTAAGAAAATTTATTTTTAATATTACACTACTTTTGCTCCTTCTAAGGCAAAAAAGCTTCGCTGGGACACCCAGAGGTGCGATTTTTAAGAGAACTGGTATTTTCTATGACTTCTTTACTGTTTAAGGGACATGGAGAGCTAAAAAAATTATGTATACTAGAAAATGTGTCACAAACTAAAAAATCTTTTGATTTTGATGTCAAAATACTTGTCACGCATTTCTTAATGACACGACCCTCAGGCATTTACGGTTCAAAGCTTATTTGTTCGTGACAATCTAGGAAAACTTTCTATAGAATACAATGCTAAACTGTAATTCGGTGTGCGTGTGGTGGCTTTTTGGTAGTGTTTGGGCAGCTCAAAACAAGTTCATTTCACTGAAACTAAAAAAGTAATAAGGAAAGAATAGACGAACTGTGACCAACTTGCACGGTTAGATAAAAAAAAAATCGACCTTCTCAGCTTTGCCAATATTCATGAGCCAGGTCTCATATGATATCACTTAGAGCTAGATATAACCGTTATCTGTCATATGCAGCCTTCTATACCTACTCAATCGGTTTCACGCTTTTTATAATACTCTATAGTTGACAAAATATCCATATATAGTACATAGCGCTTACGTTTGCAATGTACAAAAATCGATTAGCTGTATTACTTTGGATCTAAATCGCGTCCATCGAGTGTCTCCCGTATAATCTCAATTGGAAGACGTGATCTGGCCAGCTAATGCGTGCCTCTTCACATGCGTTGCCATAACTATAGGCAATTAAGCATGTACCTACCAAGCTTCCAATTTCAGCGTCGGTAAAGGAACGTTGGTTATTACTACAGTGGGTCATTACAGAGGGTTTTGTAGAAGCCCTCTGTAATATATATATATACCATATGTATAAAAGCAAGCAACCCTTTTTAGAAGGGTTGCTTGCTATACGCTTATCACCATGTTTCATAGGTGTGGTGGAGAAACCTCAACTAACGCCGACAAGAGCCATCCTGGTTAAACCCTTAGTGAAAGCAAGTCCTTAAAACTATACATAAGAAAATGATTTCGAGGATTCGTTTCTAAGACAAGAATAACCGAAGGCCTTAAAAAAAGTAAGTATATAGTCTCAAGCAACTACGAAACCACGTAATGCATGCTCTCAAGGTTCTAGCGTCAGAAGGTCATTATACGAGAAAAAATTAGAGAGGTAAATCAGTGAGCACTTGCAATGGACCACAAATTTATCAATAAAAAATTTCTAGAAGACACGGATGTTGTCGCTAAATCGTTTTTAATGTCTCTGAACTTAACGCGCATTTTTTTCATTACTAACGCAAGCAACAAACAATCTTCAGCAGATGCGTTATACTGTTGGCATAGACAAGGGTAAAATTATTGCGGAATTTCAAGAGCTCGTTGCTCACGATAAACCCTAAATTATAGGGAAGGTCTTGCTAATTACACGGCAATTTGACCCGCAAATTTATTTCCGCAAACCATTACGTTCGCCGGTAACAAAAAGTATGGTAGTCAGTCATTAGCTAAGGCTATTGGTTAAAATGATAAATCTAGTATTTACAAAGTGCATAAAAGCATGTTTTTATTTGGATAACATTGTTGGGAAGTTACTTTTGTATTCGTTAACTTGTTATAAGTGTTCGACATAGAAGATTAAAAACGCAGGTATCACAAGTTTTCATTCAGTACGTATCATAAAACAGAGAAAAAACAAGCTTACTGGTATGATAGTTACTCATTGGGGATATCATTACGACCTTACGGCGGCGCACTCGAAGATTCTATTATGAATTCACTATTTTATGAACTTTGTTAAGCACTGTTTAAATTTACTGCTTATCAGTAACTTCTGCATTAAAAATAAGAACTGGATGTACATTAGCATGAATAAAATAAGAGTTAACCTAAAGATAAAATTTACTTCTAAAATCATAAGTGATCTCATATGCATAAAACCAAGAGTGCCAGATATATATATATATATATATATATATATATACCATATTAGCTGACATTACATTTGTGTTTAAATACATTTGCCAGGCATCGAGAAAGTCTGCCACTAGACAAGGAACGCAAAACCCACTTCTGCAAATACAAAAAAAAGCCATGGGGAGAACACCCATGTACCTCTTCGTCCAGCTACAGAATAATTGCCTAGAGTTTGGAGAAGAGAGAGCAAATCTTACAGGTAAGAACGGGACATCCGAAATTACATGGCAGGCCTTGCGTTGTCAATGCTGCCGACATTCCTAAGCATTTCCCACAGGTTTTGTAATAATTAAAATTATTATTATTGTTTGAAATACAATGCAGCTGTACTTAAATGAAGGCATAGTGTGGATTAACGCAAACACAAAATGCTCACGAGCTACGGCTCGATAGAAGCATTCACTGTACCAATTTGATCACTATGTACAATTTGGCACTATAGATAAGACATGTAAACTATTCATGAGATTTTTCAACCATAGTTGGGAGTCCGACAAGATATCTTTCAAATGATTATTTTAAATAACCAAAATATTATACATCTGTATTGCTGATGTTGCAGAGGGCAAATATGAAAACCTATTAAAAGGTTTTTATTATTAACTATAACTATAAGTTCACAAAACAATCACTACCAATGGGATGTCTCGTGACCCTCAGTCAATATCAGAAGTCAACTGACAAAGTACACAATTTTGACGTATCTAGCAAGCAAGCTAGTGCGCCTGGCTGGCGCACAGGCATTCGGAGTCTTACTATTTCGAAGAGATTATACGTAATTAAGTACATATTCTTCTGACTGCAATACTGTCATATCATAAGGTTTTATGCGTATTATTTACCATTTGGTTGAAACGCAACATGTTAATTATACAAATAAAAATGACTTTATTCACACAAATTGTGTAATATGTGTCTTGGGTTATATGGAGTAATACAAATATGTGATATAAAACGTAAATTTGGCTTTTAAAAGAGTTCTTAGTGAATGTATTCACAATATTTGCAACACTAGGCAAATATAAGTAAAATAAATTAAGGTGATACTTTATTAATAAAGAAATTATTATAAATATATTAGGCTATATTAAATAAACTTGTGAGATCGGTTAATTTCATCCATAATTACAATAGTACAAGATATTCAATATGTGTTAGTCTAGCTTTCTTATACAAAAATTTAATTTTCGAGTTTCTAATCTCCTTTATCGGAATTGAGTGAGATATCCATACAGTCAACTGGCCAAGAATATATGTAACAGTTGGAAAGAACAGCTGTTGGTTTTTTGGTTTTTTCCTACTAGACCTACTAGCGGTTTGAAGTAATGCTACTTAACTAGAACAGAACCGAAAAACAAACTCAAAACATTTATTCATCACGTACTCACCTTAGAATCGGACTCTTTATCTGTCAGCAATATCCAGGTGTAGGGTAAACCAAAGCCCAATAATAGATCTAAATAGAAAGAATTACAGGCATGCATTAATTTGTTATCGTGTATTCATATTGTTCAGATTGACCTGCAACTTTTGATGGCGCTGTGGGAGGCGATGGCAGCATAGCGGCTGGTAGGCGGAAATTGTGAAGTCAAAATATGTGGTTTCGGCATGACATAGTTAATTATTTATTTTATTATCATTATTAAAAAAAATTAGTTAAAATAAGAAAAATTATATTAAGGCAAAACGGGGGTTGAATATCCGTGTAAGAATTCATTTCATATTAAGACTAGCAGGTTCAAGGTCGAGTGCCTATTAAGAAAGAAGGGGTAAGAATGCAAATATTGTTATGCTAACCAAATCAAGTTTTAGTCAAGCGTCAATATTCATGTAATTTTTTCAAGGATATTCAATCTATAACTATATTCAATCCATAATGAATATCAAGTGGTTCTGTGCTAAAGAACTTTTATCTTTTTGGTTTTTTGATTTGATTTGTTAAGTTTTTTGATACACTTATGCTTTAAAATGGTTGCTACCCGGTTAACAACCGTCACACTCGAGTTATATTAAAGGTACGTATAATGTATATGCAAGGTATATTCATCGTTCCTTACTTAATAGAGGTCCTCCAAAGCAGGCTGAGATTGCCATTCGAGGAAAGCCTTGGCGAGCCACCGAAAGGTTTGAAATGAAGTCTCCAACAGAATTGCCCCACGCAAGCACAGTCATTCCCAAAAAGGCGTCCGATAATCCAAGCACAATTCCTACAGCCTGTTAGAAAGGCAGAGAATACAATTATCTGTATAGAATGGTCAAATTTTTTTAAATACACATTCTTACTGAAATGGCACAATAGTTCAGTAAACTTAGCCTGCCTCAACTACAAGCGACAGTTTACCGAACGGTCTGCCTTTTTATAATAAGACACTTTTGTGTCAACACACTATTCTGTTGTTTGTGATTTGAATCTTGTGAGCTATAATCTTATTATTACTACATACTTGAGTTTGTATTATCGCGCGTTTGTATATAAACGTGAAAAAAAAGTGTCGACAATCTCACAAAGGACTACATAATTTTGATTATATGAAGCTGAGGCGCTCGACTTCGCGCAAGCACTTTATAACAAATAAACCTATCTTATTACAACCCATTTTCATATATAAAAAAAAAAAACTACGCTCATTTAAATTAGATATTCCACAAGGCACATTTAAGCCGAGTTATGTATATTATTTGGCTGTAGTTCAAGGTATCTTGAATCAAGACGTGCATCTGTGACACATTTTGCCTTTACTCAAAAACGTTGCTCCGGGGGAGCTGGACTACTGTATCAATAAAGTATCGACAACTGATTGGTTATCACTGCACATGCCTCCATCACCTAAATCACAATAGTCAGCTTCAAAGTAATTCATTCAGAGCAGATGAAAAAAAGAATAATTAAATATTTTAATAGGTTAACAGGATCATTGCCACAAGCTAGAGCAGGTTAACGACGAAACTTTAAAAAGGTAACGAGTTAGGTGACGCAGGGTAACTGCTATGGGACAATCGCTAACGCATACCCTAGCTATACTGATTTACATTAAGCTGGGTATGAAATCAGCAACAAATCAGATTAGCTGGCTCAATTAACGGTGAAACACGAGCGGATTAAAGCCCGCAGGTTGCTAGATTATTCTAAGATCGAGGATACTACCTACAAAGGAGTCGTACTTTTTCTGCCCTAAATAGAATATGCATGTCTCTATTATTGGTGAGGAAAGACTATTATAAGCAAAGACTACATTACCTTCAAAAGGGAAACCACCTCATTAGCCAGCATGTAGATCCAAAACACAGATACGATAAAACCCGCGAAGCCGAATGCAGCATGGTATGGTGGGGGTTTGTCATAGCATGAGGTAAACCATACCGCAAGAGCAATAACCATTCCCGCGGTACTAACGATCACGATAATAGGTACGTTTCCTACATAAAATGTTAGGGCTATACAAAACAGAGAAGAATTTCTAAGTTTGAGAAGAAAAAAAAAACAAATAAGAATACTATCACAATTGTGCTAATGTTAGGCAGATCATTATACAATATTATAGTTTGTTTAATTGTATATACGGTATTCGTTGAAGGGTGGTCTGAATATTTCTGATTCAAAAGACACCTACATTTAAGATTGAACATCACCGCAATGGGAGCAGTCACGCAGTGTAATACATTAAGAATACGGCACCAGTTATTCTTATGATTATTCTCGTCAACGACAGGGACGGTAAGTGCCAAGATCACATATACCGGAGCCTGCAATGGAGCAGAAAATCTGTTGGAATAATATATTAAACCCAGCAAGCGCCGTTATAATTTTCGTTCTATTAAACAATCGCAAGTAATTTTCAATTGCTTTTAGAGAAAACAATTTTTCTGGTCTACAGGACGGGTAGTACTTCCTAGTTTTTGGAAAATTTAAGAAACAGCTAATATACAGCTCATACTTTGACATTTGAGAATATTTCACTGTCTGGAGGATCACGTGTGAATCTAGGTAACCCATGATTGCTTTTGTTTGTAGAGATATAAACAGACCGACTACCCATCGCTAAAGAAGAACTTACCTTGACGATCTGGAAGACTTTCCAGAACCAGTTTAATTCGTGCCAATTCTCCTTGTCTATCGGTGAAATTTGAGTCAAGAATTCCTCGAGAGGTGGAAGGTCCATAATCTATTAAATAAGTAGGAATCAATCCGATAATATTTAGATAAAAATAAATCGCTAACATAAAACATATTTAATATCACTAAAGTACATCTCTTGAGTTTTATGTCCACTATGGCCGTTAGACATTTTATCAAATGGCTGGCCTCCAACACAAAAAGGAGTGTGTTCACGAAGTTCTCTAATACCATGAAACCACTCTTACAAACTCTCCGGCATCGCTAAATCTAAACAGTTATGTAGCACATATACTAGAATAAGCTAAAGGTCATAGCAGTAATAATAATGAGTTTTGTAGGAAGATATAGACTTTCTGAACAAGAACTCTCATAATGTCATTCTGCAGCAAACAAAAAAAAGCAAAGAGGGTCGGGCTTGCGAAGAATCGTTCATTCCCCAATACAATAATTTTATGTACTACATTTATATAGGATGTGGGACACAGTTCTAAAATTGTATTGTGATGATCTGTGATACATTATAATGCAATATGACCCATTTATCCGCTACACAATTAAAAAAGAATAAGCAATAATTCAGGTCATAGGTTGGCGGTTGTAAAGCATGCTATACTAAACGTTGACTAAAGCAGTTATTCGAAAAGTCGCTTGCTACGTTCTTGCTACCTGTCAGATTAGTTTCTAACAGCTGTAGTGTGAATTTCAAAAAAAAAAACATGTTTGTCGCAATTGTCTTGGAAATAAAATAATTGCTACCAAGGACATATAAACTACCATCAAAATTTTTAAATGCTTAAAGCATCTTGAAAATTTCATTTTAATTAATCATGCCATTGTGCATAATGCTCATCTTTTCGTTTTCACGTCTTACCAACTACATAGGTTATGATTAGTACATCATTGCAACAGGCTCATTAGCTGATCTTAATACATATGTAACTTCTGTCGATAAAGTACAGCTATTATTTAGTGAAAGATAATCGCTAGTGCTCTCAAAACAACCTAACGATAAGCCTACCATATATACAAATTAGGCTCGCTGAGAGCAAACTGATTTTTTTTTGTGTTAGATATTTTCATACGTTTGTCTTATGGATAGCAACATATCTATTATTTGGTTTTCCATATGTAATTTTTTTATTAATGGCTTCTTGAAGTTAATCGATAATGGAATATGCTTGCCCACAGTTGCCCTTTTTTGGGCATGAAAAGCCTCATAATCACCCAAATCTAGATTGAGAGAATAAGCAGGCTTAAGGTAACGCTGGATATTCCTTTGCTCAATCCAAGAACCCATTGAAACAGGGTGATGAGGTCTGGCGTACTCGTTAAGTCGATAGATTACGTGCTTTCAATTGCTATGTTTTCAATTCATAAATCTCTTGCGGAACTTGAGATAGCGGGTTGAATTCACTGCTTCATTTTCTGCAAATACTTTGTAATAGCAGGTGTCCCTGATGTCCACTGCAAGCGCTAAAATCACTTTAGGTTTAAACCTACTTGACACTGTCACCGAACTCGATTTCTCTCCAGAGCGACGCTATTATTTTGCCCGGTCTTCTTCAGACTCCGAACTACGCCTCATCTTGAGCAACCGTATACTCCAAGCAATACGCTGTCTTTCGAGTTTCGACATCTGATCACCCCTTCGCTGGCCTTCAAGACCCTAGTTTTCGTTCTTAAAATGATTCCGCCATTCACATACTATGCTTTCGTTTAAGGCATACTTTTCTATCTTTACGGATCATTAATAAAGGTCCGTGGCGCTGCGGCCATGGAGGAAGAAAAACTTGCTCACTGAGAGTTAGTTTTCAAGCCCAAAAGATCGTCTTTTCCTCTGAACTCATTCTCTTTGAAGTAAACGGTTTTCATTCACAACTTGAGACAGCTAACGAAGGCGCGCTATCGGTGGTCGAGTCGGGCCAAACTTTCACATTGACAAGTAATTTGATAATAGCGAACAAAGCCATATGATCAACGCTGAGACGGACGAATTCCGTCAATTATTTGTTAATAAATAAAACTTTTATTTTCTGAGATCTTACTGCTTTCTATTACAACTATTAGAAAGGAGTTTAAGGAAGCTACTATGCTGCGATGTGTTCATCTCAAAATATGAAGACGACAATACCTTAAGTCGTAATAAAAACTTTTAAGGTAGTTTGTTGATTACAAAGTACCCCAAATTAGCCCATCTTGAAAACTTGAAATTACTACTAAATTAGGTGTAAAAAAACAGATGCTATAGATTATTATAGACGCGGGAATTTTGAGCCACGATGCTAATCAATACGAGACCACTTGCTTGCGAGCAAACGTTAGAAGTCGAAACCTGTTCGAAGTTGGACCGTACTTTTACGTGGAAAATATATATCTTCTAAGCAATTATACTCGAAGCCCCCTAAAGAATGAACAACTAGCGTTAAATTACTTCCGAATTTAAAAAAAAGCTATAGAAAACAAGCAGCTCCTGGAATTCGTTAATCTACTCTAATGAGCGGTACGATATTTTGTAGAAGAAAGCTTTACATGTGATTTGATTTAAACCGGGCCCGCTTTCTTGTTTTGAGAAAGCTTTGCCGTAGATTGGTGGAACAGACATTTGGTCTTCAAAGAGATATGCAAAATTTAAAAAAAATTAAAAATAATAATAATAAACAAAAGAAATTGTAACTTAAAATTTCTACATAAGATTAAACTAAAAAATAGCATATGAACTTCGATAGTACATTTGTAGTGCTCAATGGATATATTTTTTAAGGGCATAAAAAAAAGGAACGAGTGTAAGGTCGACGCTTATACAAATGTGTGACTTTTTTTAGCCATTTACCTTGACTTTGGATTCAACTTCTTGTCTTGTTTCCTCCTGTTGAAAATTCTCATAGTTAGAACAAATATGGAGGGCCGTGTCTAAGGTCAACATCGTCGAGAGCGCGGCTGAGTTGATAATCAGTCCGCTACTCTGTGCATCGGTCTGTTCGAAGTCCACAAAGTGTGTTCCTATTGGCAGGTCCATAGAGTGGCCATTGAACGAAGAGCTAAGCTTCTGGTGCTCGTTCACTGCATTCAATAATGTATTCAACCAGAAAAATAGACATTCAATGCGTCATCCTCTACGCAGTACAAATGCTATACAATGTTTAGCGGGGTGGGAAATGGAACTCTAGATTGTAGAATTATGAAGAGACCTGCATCCTTGTGTTTCAGCCTCTCTTTGGCAACATACTGTGAATTCAACAGAGACTTGAGAACTCTTAACACAGCAAGCTATTCCGTTCATTCTAAATTCCAAGTTGACAATTACTACACATCAACTTATTTCTTGAAAAGCCCTTAAAACACGACATTCAACATTTTAGCAATAAGAGCACAAAAAAGAACAAACCAGAGGCTGCTGGTAATTTATGAACAGGATTTCTGAAAGTGCAACCGTTTCGATGAAACGAATTATGGCGTGGTCGCTGCTGCTGTTGATGAGGGTTAGCCTCATGGAGACAGCTATTATTTGTGCGACTTTTGTTTAGCCTTTCTTCGCAACCGAGGCTATTTCCTCGGAAGTGAAAGCCGGAACAAAGCGAATTTGCGCGTGAGTGATTCGGTGTTGGAAATCGAAAACGGTGTGAGTTCAGTTGTGATCGACTGCCAGATAAAGTCCGCCTACGCCGTCGCACATAACTATCTCGAAAACTTGACCCTGTGAAAGAACAGTGACAAATACAAAAGTATAGGAAAGATTTAAAATAAGTATTAGGTTTAGGGCTGGCAAAACTAGCTGAACTTTTTGAATAAACGAAACTATTTGCGCTAGAGATCGACATGCGTTTTTGAAGAAATGTTTATTGGTTTTTCATAATTTCAGCGCGTGTACTTCAGCCATGTTTTTCTCTAAACACACTGCACAAAATTCCGTCATTGTTTATATGAAGAGTAACATCGATGATATCCGATTTATATTATTTGACCTTCAATGTGCTACAGGATTGTGGAAGTACATAATTACAGTCTTGTGATGCAACCGTCCACTGCATGCATTTTTTTCGAATATAACTAGTTAATCACATTTTTTATTTCTTCTCTTTTTAGAGGTTCTTAGAAGTCGAACGAAATAGTTTACGCAGGAAAACAGTCAATTCATTCGTGTAATTCGAAACTGCAAGAACCGCATAAATTAAAAAAAAATAAACTATATTTATGTGATGGAACAAATCAGAATCCTTAGCTTCTTCTAAGCTACTTTGGAAGAACATACTACTTCTTTACGTACTTTGTGTAAACGGAAACTCCTAGAAAGAGATTCATGGCTTGTGAAACGAAGAATGAGCTATCTATGATCTATTCTTCTGCGTGTGGGTTAGCAATGATCTCAGTAAGAGGATACGCCCTGAGGTATTCCGCAGGGTTATATATACATATATACACATAACACACACACACATATATATAGGTGTGCGTGTGTTATGTGAAATACCAAAGTAATTATTAACTCAGTTGGCTACCAACTATAAGTAGTCTATTCTTAAATGCTTTGTCACAAAGCGAACGTAACACATAATCTAAAATATGTAACCTACTTATATTAATAATAATGATATTATTTATAATAATTATATTATTGGTATTTTAATGCAATACGTTGCAAAAGTAGTCAGAAAAAACCGCACTGCTCCGCGCATTGGATAAAATGCTAGAAGTGGAATTTATTATGTAACGTCTTTTAGTTATGTGAGAGCGATGTGGGAATCATAAATTTGAATAACTATTCTGGTGCGAATCTAATTGGTTTTAAATATACAACCAGTTTTGCAATATCAGTAAACTCAAAAATCCCTAAGGAACACGTAATGAAAGCGCACTGCGACCGCAGTTTGACAGAACAGAACTTTAACCCTATGCTTTACTCATGCCCACTTATTAGTTGAAACCCTTTTAGATATCTATGCCTCTGGTTGTATACTGTCGTCTTAATTTCTACGCCAATCTGCAGTGTCAACGACCTTCTGGGTAGTGATAGGTTTAAAATATGCAGTACGAATCTCATATATTTGATACTCCATTTGCTTTGATTTTTTTATTTTATTGATTGTATACTTCTTACAAGAGTAGGAGATGGAGATCTAAGACATTGCACTGATACCACAGGACTTTGGTAAACATTACTCTTTATGAAGCGGCGCTATCTAGATACTATGTTCAGAAATTTCCGGATCTCTAGTGTTGAAGCGCGCAGCAAGCATTGGAGAAAGAGTAATTGAACGCATTCACGTTCATAATTTATAAGAGTGTATTGCATACTCAACTTATCTATGGAGGTTTGTTACGGAGAACTTAGCCGTAAAGACATTATAAAACACAAGGGATTGCCGTATAGAACTTTTCAGCGTTTTTCTTATTTAGGGTACTTACTTGAAACTTGAAAATCGCATTATTTAGTAAACTGCTTAACATCACGCATGTCATATTCGTATTCAGCTCTAAGTAATTTTACAAAAATAAGCTTGAGAACTATTATAATATGATCAAGAATAAAGCCGAAACCAATTTTCCAATTCCAGTAACAGCAATGAACCAATTATAGGTAAAAAAAAATTCCTCCAACGGATATCTTGTCATTATTGTTATTCTAACTAAAAATGTACGGTCTTATTGATGCACTTTAAAAATAGAATTGGTTTACGGATCGGTAGCAGAAAACGCATACGCGATAGCCCTCGAAGAAACGTATGCCCAGTTTAGGCCTGGACTCATATGTATATATATATATGTATAACGCCTCGGACGTAAACAAAGTAGTGTACCCGTCTATAGAGACCAATATGTATTACACTTAGACGCAATGGAGCAAAAAAGAAAATGCTGGCTTGCGCAGATACAAAGAGATACAGACCCAACCTTACCTAACTTTTACATATTGCCAAAGACAAACTTGAAAATAGCTTCAAATACTTTGTGGATGGCTTGGGAAAAGAACCAAATAGACGCAAGGAAGCAACAAGAAAACCCTGACAAATGATGATTTCAAAGTCGACTAACAGAATGTGGACGTAAACATACAAATGGGGGCGGCCGATCATTGACAAAGTGATTAGCGCAATACTGCATGACCCTCTTCAACAATGACCAGTCACCTGTGTTTGAATGAGGAGAGCAAGCCTTCCCACATACTCGCAGACCTCACATTCAAAATGATGAGACATTTGTGAAAGTAAGAAACGGAAACGTGCTGAAAAGAAAGAAAAATTTCCACAGCGAACGCACCTATATAGGCTTTGGGTACGGCAAAGAGCCACAAGAAAGACGGGAAAAACCCACTTGCCAAGCAGTATGGCTAGCAAGCAAATTAAACCTGGAAAAGCTCACGACCAAATAAGAATAAGGAGCCGGAAGCAGCTAGTTGTTGGGGAGCACATCACGTCGCAGTCGATGGTAGAGGCGCTGAAAACGGCATGTGACATGGCCTTTTCAACCAACAGATATCCGCCGATATACACCGTTCTTGTTTCTGATAGGTGCGAAAGAACGTGGTTCTCAGAAGGAGGTGACAATAGGGCATAACGAAGGTATACGAATACAAAAAAGTTACCGGTGTCGCTAAAAAATGATTAAAATATTAAATATTAAAAATAAAAAATGTACTTAAAATATTAAAGAATATTAAGTTCTTAAAAAGTTCAACTTAAGCTTTAGAAAGTAAAGAAAAGAAACGGAAAGAGCTGTGTGAAGTAACGAACTATGTCTGTGAAAAACACGATGAGGTCGTCATGGACACGCTGAGGAAGCCTCGACCCAGAAAGTTGATAAAAGGTGTCGAGGAAACTCTTCCATATTTATGCGGAGTTCTTCTGTTCTCTGAATAATATATAAGAAAAGACTTACAAAAGTAATAGAGCACCTGCTGTAGAGCAGGGCCCTTTGCACTAGATAGAATGCTAGTCAGAGAGATGATTATTGTCTTGCAGAAGAAGAGCGAAGTCCTTAGGTTGACGACGCTTTAAGGCGAACGAAAAACCTCATCCTTTATAAGGAAATCAGAAAATAAAAAAAAAACCTCCTATCCTCGAAATGTAGTGACCAAAAAAGTTTCTTATGCGAATGCTTTAAAAGCCCTATCCAACTGGAAACTGATGATAAAACTTGGTTGAAACTATCGGACACTCATGGAGCTTACGAAAGGGCAGGTCCACAAAAATGTTCTCGAAGGAAATGGTGTAGGAAGCGGATAGGTAACGCTATGTGTACTGATGCCTCCGTAAATGCGAATTACCTTCAGCTCGCTAAACTGACAATCAACTTAGATGCTTAGAGAAGAGCTTCTTTGAATTTTCAAAGACTTAATTGTGTCCTATCTTGCCAGTAGGACAATATGTGCGGCCATATAAACTATAACGTAACAGGTGGCGTAGCCAAAGGTCTATATAAGGGCCACTGTTGTGGAATAGGGCTTACATATAGTTTAATTCATCCAGGTAGAAGGGATGCAAACAAATGCATACGCAGACGATTTTACTAGAATAATCTCTGCGGAAGATTTCTGAAACAAAGTATGTTATGACAAAAAAAATTCGGCAGCTTTCAAAGCGTCAGCAACTAGGTCGAAGATGATGTCCTAACTCTGAGCTGAAAAACAGCGGAACAATTTTGATAACTAAAAACGACAAACACGAAGATATCTTCCTAACTCTGAACGGGGTGGAAATAAATATCAAAGAGTTTGCTCCGTATTTAGGAATCGGATGGAACGAAACAACTCGCCGAGGATGAAAAAGATAAGAGAGTACATGCAGAATATATATGCAGAAAGGCAGATTACAGATGTAGACTGAAATTTCTGAAGTACCTCCCTTCCGCTGAAGTTTGTTATTAGGTACAGATGAAACCTCTAGTGGAAATGAGATTATGAAAGAAAAACAGACGACTGATCTTTGGTGAGCGGAAACTTCACGTTTTTAGACAAATACTATACTTGTTACAGTTAGGGTTAGTGCACGAGGGTTCTTGAAGTTGCTTTTTCCATGAAAAAAAAAATTGATTTCATTGGTTAAAAAGCAGTGACAACAACTAAACGAAATATAGCGGCGATGTAAATTGTTTGGTACCTTTTTCTGCTTTTTGATAAATTTTACCGGCCATATTGTTTGTAAAAATTACATATGTAGCCTTTATTGTTGTGACATTTGGTAGCGAAGGACGTATAATTACATTAAAAAATCTCACTTAGAAGAAATCTATTGATTACAATGCATTTGCGATTTTTACTGTCAGAGTACAAACTAATCTTAGGAAAAATTATGTGCCTATGTTTGTACGAATAGTTATACGAATAATAGTTTTCGAAAAAGAAAAATCATTTTTAAGATGGTGTGATGGTGGTTCAGAAGCTTGACCCAGTTAGCCTATTTGGCAAGTGCACAAAATTTGAACGGAATTCTGAAATAACTCTTATTGTCCATAAAATTACCCCAAGAATCAATATATCACTACATGCAGTAATAAAGTATGCGCAGACACTCCTATATGATGAAGCAAAGCACTTTGCTTCACAATCGGTACTGTTAGGTTCCACATATCCCGTGGGCCCAACTTATTTCAGGATCTCATTCATGTCTTACGTGCATATGCTGCACTACTTCGACGTAAGAACCAAAATAGTCACAAAAAGAGGTTCACCAATTTCCATTACTATTTCAAAATTGGTAAGGGATAGTATATATGCTTATTTACGAGTTTAATAGGAAAAACTTTAATACATACTCCTTAGAATGACCCCAAGCAGTTCAGGATCATCCACAGGTGGTGTTTCATTATCCATGGACCTACCGATTTGAACTTGAGGAAAGTTAATGAAATTTTGTTAGTTATTATGGTAATATATCACGCTAATACATTCTAAATATAACGGAGGCCTTTCAGTTTTTTTTTCGAAGTCCATTATTTCATCATCGGACATCGAATATTATCAGACGAAACCTATTTTCATCGTTTCGCACACCACGCGTAAAAAAATCGACATTTCTATTTAGACATCATACGGTTTAGTTCTAGTCTCCAGTTTCCAAGAAGCGCTTTTCCACTCTGATATCAAGTAGGAAAATTCGTGTCGAGTTCTGACTGATACTTTGACTTCTTTATTAAAGTACAAATGATTTAAACAAAATTAAAATCAATGGATAAAATTGAACCGGCGGGATATTTATAATAAGCCTCTCCGCTTATAATACACTTATAATAGGACACTTACCTGGGTTGTCCGGCCTATCGAATTTTGAACCAAGTGAACCTGGTAGTTGGTCTCTAGATTGCTTGGTCTGCTGGTCAAGATTCAGCTTATGACGTTTGTAGAAAGTCGACGACGCAACAACGACGGCGATGTATATAAAGTACAGGAGGATAAAACCTGATGACGGCAACATAGAATACTAAATTTTCAGATAACTACCATGCAGGTCCACCGGCTGAAGTATTAGGGTATCCTCATAAAGAGCAGATGTTGCATGGTCATAGTACAATCATTTAACAGTAAAGCAAACATAGCTCAATGTTTTGAAATACGTATATAAACTTATACAACTTCCAATCTCAGTTATTAATTCCTTTTTATTATTAATTAATTCCTGCCATTAATAAAACATACGAACACCGGCATTACACAGTCGTTTTTCGTCGATGAAATCTCAGGTGAGTACCCTCTCAGTTGCTAATTTATATACTCGCTAAAAACTATTGGCGTTAGCAGAATCCTGCTTTCGATAAGTCCAGCGTATAAGCCTCTACTAGCATTGACGTAGTCCATACTATTCTTGAATGAAGCTTCGGGTTATCATAAAGTGAAGCTCAAAGAGCGAGACCTTAGGTTTAGTGGGGATTTTCGGCGGAATGAGGTCGAGCCGCCAGGGGCCAGTTTATATTACTCTACGATAAATAAACTTTTTTTCTTATGGGAAACCATTTGCGTAGCAAACACTTCCCCTCCTCTACAATATTAAAAAAAAAACTACACTAACAATGAACAAAAACCTTCTCTCACAATTGCACGCTTGTTTTTTAGATTTTATAAGGCATCCACTTAGAACTACATCAGATGATTGTAGTAAAAACATATATATGATACCTGACTTCGTTTTAGCCGGCATTCGGTTGGACTGTCCTAAAAATGATTTTATGGACATTTATGGTTGTTCAGTGAATTTTATGCCCTCAAAGCAATTACATCCTTCGTTCATAGCAGATATATTCATGGGAGCCAGAGAGTCCTCATTAATGTCAGCATATCCACGGAAGAGATCAGCAATGAAGTTCAACCGTAGTGCCTACGAGACGATACGGAACTTCTAGATTAACATACGTGTATCAGTTCCAAGATAACGTAGAGCACTAAAAAGGCGCTGACTTAAGAAGAGAACACATGGGTTAACCAAAAAGTGATACAAGCAGTATCAGAACGAAAAATGTGCCAGGAACATATAGAGATAGAATATTCAGAGAAGGCGTGCGAGTACGTAGTTTAGTGGATACCCAGATTGCTCTTATCATGGTTTTACGACTCCATCCCTTTTGAGGAGCGGAAAATCCTAAGGTCAGGCATTTACGCACTTGTGAAGGTTAGCTATTGCAGATCCCTTAAGGTTGGTGTCTCTGACCACGCAGACAGCTTCTGATTACAAAAAAAAATAACTAAAAGTTTTTATTAAACAAGTTTCTCAAAAGGAACAGTGAAAGCTATCCCAAATATTAAAGCATATGAGAAAATCCATAGAATGTGAAACAGGAGCACAACACCAATTAAGAAATGGCCTGAAAGGCATGAAATGTTCCATGAGGTGCTTAGGAGTAATAATATATGATTAGATCTCTTTTGTCAAACAAGTCGAAAAAACTGGAAAAGGCTGCGCCCAACATAGGATATGGTGAGTAGGTAATGATAATAGAAAGCTGCCGACTCCGGTTGTCATACATGGCTTGCTTGTCTAGAAAGAGACAGTGATAAGGAAAAGGAACAAAGAATCCGATGCAAGTTTTACAACGGCTAACTATTGGTAACAGTGAGAATTTGCTGCGCTTATGTTTCTTATTTGCAGACCTAATCTCCTCCAAAGTATTACCGTGGCAATAAAAGATCTCGCAAGGCGATAACTGTAGACCAAGAGGAAGAAGATAAGGATTCACAAAGAAACCTCAACTAAGAAAAGATTCGATCGCTCACTGAAAATTATTGCTTTCAGAAAAATCTATATTCTTGTCAAGAAGGCGCACAACTCAACAAAAGCAAGAGCAAAGAGTAGATGATACACCTTAGCGGAACTTGGTTTAACCTCGCAAGGTTTTTCCAAGAAGGGCAAACGATAAGAATAAGGGGGATACATTTTAAAGACCATGAAAGACATGCTAACACTGCTTTAAATATCAAGAAATTTCAGGGAAATTGTAACATGTGCTTTCCCAAGTGTTGGTAGTATGAAAAGCGCTTTTTAGTCAGGACCAAGTTTTAATACAAAAAAAGTGAGTGCCCGGAAGTTGGGTAACTACAGGAGTCACCCTATGGTGCGGATATTAGATGTGGAACTTGTGTAGGTTAGGCAATTCACCATTTATTGCTACGTGTGAAGAATATCTAGTTTTTAAATGACAAAAATCTAACAGTCGACATCGGGCATATAACCCAATAAATCCTACAATAGCAACAATCAACTTAAATCGCTAAAAACTGATGGTAAGTAACGTTCCTGGCAAAGACGAATGACGTGCGTATGCTAAACAGCTCCTTGGTAAGTGGAAACTTACTGCAGTCACGCTAATATATGTACCAAGCAAAGCAAATACAAATTGTTACAGCTGCGATGTCTAACTACAGCCATTGAGCTTCTAACGAAACAATATCATCGACCCTGTTATTCATATTTAACACATCGCTGAAGGAAAAGGGCTATATATAATAGTAACCCCTTTGGGATAATAGGAATCTGTAGCAATGCAAATCATTGCGTAATAAGCTGCACCATTGTATCTCCAGCTGCAGCGAAAAGAATCAAATGATCCGTATTATTGGATTTCTGTAAAAGTTAATGCAAATTAAAAATCAATATGATACGTCATAAGAGGTGTTTTGTCAAGTATAACGTTGAAGTCCAAAACATATTATAAAACGTGTCTATGTCTTGATCTTCGAAAAAAAAATATTATTTTAGCGCGATATAAGCAAGGGATGACAAGTAAAAAAAATGGGTTATACCAACGTAGTACGTAGTAACCAATTTGGCTTTATAATTTAGAAAATTTAAAAACATTTCTAGTTTAATTGTTAGTTCGAATTAGTAGAAGTAACTGTGCTGTTGTATGGTCACTAGTTTCAAATGGGCAATGCTATTAAGGTACAACCGCATTAAAAATTATAAACCAGTGCAAGAGAGAGGTATACAAGCTCCAAATCGTCACGTGGTGTATATCATTAACACAGAAGAGCTATTATTAGGCTGGCGAAATAGGTGAAGTAGGAAAACAAAGAGAAATTATTTGTGTAAAGTTGAGACCCAAACGAAGTTATAGCTGTGCCGTATTGCAGGTAATCTGACGCGAGCACACTTAACCGGCAAGCTACAGAAGCCTGCTATTTCTGCTAAACAAAGGCTTTGGGGTAGGAATTTAGCAAAAGATTATTAGTTAGCAGAATTTGTAGCCATATTTAGGGGCTTTAGTTAGGTTTTCTGTTTATTATTTTTATGTAAACAAATCTTCAGAACCATCTCCTTTCAGATTTAGCACAAAGGACGTGCCCTATCAGGAGTTTGATCAGGTGAGCGGATCTTGCTAGACTTACCTGGGGTTTCTCCAACAGGTACATTAAACGGAATGGCAGCTATAAAAGCAGTTATTAATTTTAATAATGATGGTTCATTTCCCTAAACTCCTCATTTTCCTAATTATAAATATTTAGTAGTCATTTTTACGCCGTCGAGATTTGAATCAATGTGACAACGCTTTTAAATTTTGGTTACCATGGCAACGCACTCAGAAAGATCCCTCAGACCACGCTGCCCTCAAGAATCACAAAATTCTTTATCTAAATTATTACAAAGTTTGCACTCTTTTTGGAATTATAGCCTGAATCCTAAAAAAGAAATGTCAGCATGATCAAGACGATTTCAAAGGTCGTCTACGGTACACCTAGCGAATGGAAATCCTGCATGTTAGCATGCCTGGGAACAAAAGAGGAATGGTGTAGCAAAAGGCAATACATTAAGGGATATACGCTTTAAAATTTGGGGATAGGTTTAAAAGAATCTGTCAACCTATAGTAAGTATCGTTCAAATATACATACACCTGGTAACCAAAGTTGCCAAAAAAAGGATGGAGCAAACGTTCTGCGATTTCAATGTAACACATGTGCTAAGATGTTCATAGCACGTTACGGCATACACGGAAAAAATCTATGCCGTGTATATATATGATGATATTCTCTACTTCCTAGACGACTATCATATTTGTAAGAATTGAATAGAGAAATAGGTCGATCTTATAAAATGAAATATTGTTAAAGGGAAATAGAGGCTAATAAAAAAAAACATCAGTGAGTCCGAAAGTGAAGGATAAGCAGAGAAAGCAAAGAACGGGAGTATAAGCAAGTTTTTACCATAGTATGGTTAATGGTATGCTAATGTTTATTATGTACCAGATACGTAAACGGTGTCTGAGCAGAAATTTCATTCTGCTTTCTTTTCATACAGCGAGCAAAAAACAAAATAATCCCCACATGCACAAGTAATCATTCCATATCCTAAATTAAACAATCGATTAATATATTTTTTTATAAGCCTGCTTTTTCTCTAACCGGAGACCCATGCATCTGTTTTCTCCTAATGACGGGATGTCCTGTCATAAACTACAATAGAGATCCTCGACAAAGCAAACGTCATGTAATTAATTTCATGGGACTCTATTTGCGGAAGCGGTAAAAAATAAACGTAAATGAAGCTAAGACTAAATTGAAATACCGCTACTACTACTACTACTACTAATGATAATAATAATAATAAACATCAGTTTTTTCCTCCACCCTTGTTCTTCAAATTCATCCGATTTTGCATCCAACTTGTTTCGTTTGGCGTGTATTACTACTAAGTCTTATTGGAATATACATAAAAAAAAATCTAAAGGTACGCGTGAGAGATAAGCTATTCGAAGCATTGCAAGATAGAAATTAACAAACGGTATTCAATATACAAGTGGAACAAAGCTGAATTATAAGTATGTTCATTCGAATGTATAAACGATGTACAGTGTGCTAGTTTAAACGATCATTTTGAAATCTTTTCTTGTAGTTCGTATTGATGAGCTACAGTAAATACACTTCTTTAGTGATATTCAAGAAGTCTGATATATGGCAGCAGAAAATAGATTGTAGAAGTATTAATAGAAGTTATCGCTTTGCGCCCTTAAGATCGAAGGTCGCCGCTTGATAGCTGATTTAAGGTCCATAACAAAAAATAAAAAATATATAGTTTAATCCTGTTTCTATTATCTTAAGATGACTACAGTTTACTGGCATATGTTCAGTCGTACGTATTCATTATTAATTTCAGAATGAGTTTCATAGCACAAGGCTGTATGTGTGCCTACCGATCGAGTAGAATAATAATATTTGGCCTTTGTAGAACATGCAGAACGCCCAATACGTGGCTCCAATGTAGAATATGGCGTCTCTCAAAAAGGGCCTTTCCGTGATCTTGAAGTTTTGGGCTAAACAAATGCTTCCAGTCACTGCGCATGTTACAAAAATTCCTAGTAAAAAGCAAATTAGCAACAGTCAATTAAACTCAGTTAACGACATAACAAGTTAATTGTTGTGTCATCTCATTTCCAGTACCACACTGGACTGTGTTTTTGTAGAAAACGTTTACATCTTTATAAAATAAAATCTACCTTAGGAAGCTCCTATGGATCGATTCGGCTAAGAACATTATATCTTATCTCTCTAGCCACTTTCATGAAATAATGATGAAATAAGGATTAATTTAGTTTGAAGGCTAAAATAAAATCTGTCACAACTGAAAAGAAGTGCCTTCAAGTTAGGCTTGTTTGTGCGCAAAAACTAAAATGAACTAACCAGCTCCGAAGAGTTCACCAATAACTAATTCCGGTCTGGCTGACTGTACACCAGCTAAAGATGAGATGATATCTGGAGCTCCATTTCCAAATGCTAGAAAAGTCACACCCTGACCGGTGCGAAAAAATGTATAATTTTCTTAAGAATTGTGAGAGTACGATACCTATTATAGGCATAATGCTTTTACTATTTAATTGTTATTAAGCAATATCACATTTAAAATAATGTGATAAAAATCTGATATAGCGAGTTTTAAAATAAACTCGCTATAAGAGTCAGGTAATTTAGTTTGTAATAAAAGAATAAAATAAACTAGCCTGTAAATCTATTCTTGCTTCTCTCAGAAGAAGTTTCACCCGTAAACAGAAACATATAGTTCTTATCAAACTTAACTTACTGCGTTTTTCCACCATTTCGTTACCATTGTCTCCATCACCATTTTAACGCTTGCCATGCATACATATATATCGCTTATTTTGTTGTAATAAGCCCATAGCTTCTGCTTGGCTAAACGGCCTCCATAATAAAATCTCATTCGCCTCGTTTATACTTTATGGCGACCGCTTAGGGTTCGAATATTTTTAAGCATATTAATATTTATCAAAAGCAACATGTTCTTCTAAAGTATGCGGGAGTGTCTTAGAAGAACAGCTAAAAATAAAATTTTCCAAAAAAAACATGCTCGATGATCTGAAATCGATTATGGTTTCGTTCTAATGCAAGCCATAGTTGTACAAAAAAGAGTAAAACTGAAGCACCTTATTATTTAGTAATTTCCAACAGTGCAAACTCGGCACAAATCCGCTGGTGTTGCTGGTCATATTTTCCAGTGCCATCAAGTTTTGCATACCATTGGATTCCGGATGTTGAGAACAGAAAGCTTAGGGTAGAGGAAATGGTACCAAAGGTTTTTTCAGACAGCTCTCATAGCTCTCGGACGGTAGAAAAGCACGGCGACGGCCGAATACCAATTTATCAGGGACTGAACTGTTACTCGACGAGCACAAATTCAAAATTGATCTCTACACAGGATTCTTTAGCAACTCCAGCAGAACCAGCCACTTGACACCAACAAATGTAAATGCGCTTATGTTATCTAGGTCTATTTTTGCTTTGAGTTTGCCATGTTTGGATACACTGTTAAACTGATTGACTTGGTAGTAGCAAGACGAACGGGATCGAAGCATGTCAAATCGTTTCCTTATAATATAGCACATTTTTCGTTAAAACGAATATTCACTTAGACGAAAAACATCTTCAGTTGTTCATAATATCTATTTGGTTAAAAAGTCAACCTCAATTTTTATGTCTAGAATGTACAGACAAATGTATTGGTAAACCTGTATGGCGAGTCATATGGGATAGACAAACGAGGGACACAGTTTTAGTTTTGATGGACAAATTCTGCAAAAGAAAGTATCCGTTGTTGGATTTCAAATACTCTGCGAGTTGGGTTAGCTAGTCACAAAGGAAATTAGATACGAACTTCCGTACCAAAAAAAGCTGCGCAAGATGTAATTCTAACAGTTTTTAGTTTTTTAATGCAATGAGAGTGTTCTCATAAAATTGTCTATTAGTAATGATCGTTCTAATTTTTTTGACAGGAATATTGTAGAGGCGAGACGATTTTCTCATCAAAAAATCGCACAACGAATTTGTTTTCCTAAAGTAGAACGCTAAAACTCCAAAATATACTGTACCAATATATTATCTTTAGATAAGTACCAACGTAGTATACAATTAACATAATCTATTAGTGAAAAAAATTAAATATGCTTTGTCAGCTAATTATAAAAATGTATTAGCAACAGTGTACAAGTTTAAGGGTTGAGCGGATATTACTTCAGCTATTAGACTGTTATCGTTTGCTAAACTGAACCGAATTTATCCACTGAAGATCTAAAGAGACTTCGGTAGGTTTTCATATAATACTTTTATATTTAAGAGTATAAACTTAAACGGCTTACATCGTGTCAAAGATACGCTACTATCAACAGGATAAAGTATAAGACAGCTGCTTTATGGCACGGATAGAAAGATCTAAATACAGCTGACGTCGAAAGACAAATAAAAATAAACTATTTCTCTTAGTCAGCCTTTGAACTCCATGAAACAGCTACTAGACTAAAAGCAGTTATTTTCTATATGTGTAGCTCAGAGGGTTTACAATGAGATTCTCTTGCGGTTTTCCTGTTCGTTAATTTAAGAACTGGAATCGTTGACACTATATACAGATCAACTTAAACCATGTAATAATTTCTACTCGGGCAGAGTCAGCCACAGTTATCCAGCTGCATTTATTAGATAGCCGCGGAAGTTGGTCGCCTTGGTAAATTCAGTATATTAATCCAGTAGCAAATTTCATTGTTGTTGATTTAAATTTCCAGTAACTTTACTGCAATTATTCTTTTACCTAATGCAGTTGTCCTAATATATAAGCCTATAATTTAACTTGTAAATGTTAATCAAGTTACTTCAAATTGTAGCTTATTAAGACTCCACATTTAAGCGGCGTTTTAGCTTAACACTTACACTCAACTTAAACTAAAATATAGCTTGGGCGCGCACCTTCCCGATTACTGATATGCTATTATAACTGTCCAGTTACCCTCTTGCCGCTTTCCCGTTCTCCTATCAGAATTGCTCGCTACTTGAATTACATTACTGCAATGATTCCATTAATTTTTCATGAACTATTCATTTTTTATTCCACGGGACCTGTTATTTAAAGTTTGTAAAAACTAAAAATCAGTAAAAGCTCACGCCATCATGTAGTATTTACCGGTTCCTGTTTTGTCTGTGTATGATTGACTGATTTGCTTCATTGATCCAACGTAACCCAAAGTCATCGCTATAGAAAAATATCGCTATAGACCACATGATCATTGTATGTTAAAGTTACTTCTCTTACCCCTCTGCAGATATGCTATTATTTTGTTTGAATTGCCGTGTCCTGACGACAATATGGCGGAGACACGAAAATTCGAGCCTTTAGGGCTAATTTTTACTGGAAGTCAAACTTTGCTTAAAATAACATTTTAGCTATTCAACAACTGAAATAAATCTTTACTTTTCATGATCGCTTCCCATTCCTTCTTTCGCCTATAATAAATTTAATTCATAAACGTAATCCACACTATACATAGCAGCCATAACATTGAGAGCTCAAACAAGGACACTCATTGTTTGTATGGAGAAGAACGCTATTTAATTTAATGTTAACTTCCTTATCTTGCTAGAATAAAGGTCAATACAGATAAGCTGTTATATATGAATGTAATAAAACTTGATATTGGTATGAAATTCATTTTAATGTCGAAGCAATTGCAATATGCTCAGAAATAAGACACACAACCGACTATCTATTAACAGATATTTATGTACAAGGAGCTGCAAGAATACTTACGGCGATATTTTGTGAGAGTCGAAGAGTGTTTGATATTGCAATCAAAGCTGGCGTTAGACTAAAATGTTGCAAATATGGACGCAAAAATCCGTTAGAATTAATTAAACACAATAAAGATTATAATATTATCAC
>NW_019213968.1:207346-244594 GCF_002532875.2 Varroa jacobsoni | reverse complement strand
AAGCCTCGGCTATTACGCCTCGTTTACAATGGATAAAACTATAAATTATTGAAATAGTTAGAGGTACGATTAACGACGTGAATCTAAATCACTTTTAATCTGAAATGATTAGATTAATGAAAAAGGTAATCTTATGGTATAAACACTAATGAAAATTTCAGTTAACCAGGAATATATGATGTTTACTTGATATTTTTATAAGCAAAGAGCATTTGGACTTGAATAAGAATCACCAGATTTCTAGAATCACTTTGATAACGCTATTTATGGTAAATAGTGTTCAAAAACGAACTGACATACTCACAAATCATCGGCTGTAACGCCAAGACCGATAAATAGGATAGCGATCCATAGGATCTGCAAAAAAAGATTTTAGTTAGACCTACAAGCCTCGGCTATTACGCCTCGTTTACAATGGATAAAACTATAAATTATTGAAATAGTTAGAGGTACGATTAACGACGTGAATCTAAATCACTTTTAATCTGAAATGATTAGATTAATGAAAAAGGTAATCTTATGGTATAAACACTAATGAAAATTTCAGTTAACCAGGAATCGCAGCAGAATGTGCATTTTGAGATTAACATTTTTTTAATACGGTTAGTATTGATGTGTCTGAATGTACGTGAGTCTCAGTGGTATCTAAGTACAATTTTGTTAGCATGACTGCCTATGGTTGCTGTTACGTATAAATTAGGCAATATATAATGGGTGATTTAATGCCCTAGCGTGACATTGCAAACATACACATAACGATCCATGAGTCATGAGTTACAGGCTAGTGGTCAACTTCTATGCCGTAAAATTAAAGAGCTTGTCAATGTTAATGCTTATAACAATATATGGATGCTATATGTGTACGTGCACGAACCTGTAGTGAAATTTTAGCTATTTGAACAAAAAAGCAGCCAAATTTTGATTTGATCGCGTATGTTAAACCTTAGATACTGTAGAGATCTGGTAGGGTTTCTGATGGAAGACAGATTTTGAGCCGCATCTGACCTATATAGTTCTGTATTGGTTTAGATTTGTCTATATCACTATACAAAGCTCTGCCACAAATGTTTGACAAATACGGCTACCGTGACTCATTACAAAATTATGATTCATTTTCTACTCAATTTAGGGATGCGCAGACATCTTTACTATTGTTAATCAAAGTATAATGGCCTTTATGAATGTTTTTGAATCTCGCTTTTGTAAGATGTTATCGTCTGATTTGAAGCTAGTACGGTAGGAAGAATGAAAGACAGACCTATAATATATACATATATATATCATTCAACAAGAAGACATCAACGAGTGATTTTAATATCGAAATCATGCGAGTTTGTGCATGAGCTGATTACCTTCGCAACGCGACCACAATAGAGCGTGTGCAGCATTTTCTTGGGTACGAAAACATGTGAAGGCGTTTCTTTTAGACCATAATGCTGAAATACTGTTGTTATGCTCGAATGCTGAGCATAAAGCGCGTGTCACAACTGCGTACTTTTATTAAATTCCTTCATCGATTCTGTTCTGATAGGTCAGGGTTGAAAATTTTAACAAGCCGTATAACTTCAATGAGTACTTTTAGTTAGAAGAGGTGACGTTAAAAATTTTGGCTTCCCGTTAATACTCTAACAACGTTTAATTTAATTTTTTAGGTAGAGCTTACCAAAAGAAGAAGTGCAGGCACCACTTCTCCTGATCCGAATCCACAGTAAACAAAAGTTGAATACTGGATGTAGTTCTCATCCTCGTGGCACTCTTCAGTGTTTTTAATAAACTCACATTGGAGATGATGGGAATAATTATGCACCAACTCGCACTGAAATTGTTAAACTTCCACTTAGCTAAAAATTAAAACGCAGCTCAAGCGATATAACAATATCCTGCCTAAAAGAAAGTAAACGTTTTCATAAAATGGATAAATTTATTAATAATTGATAAAGGCACATAACAGAAGTTAAATGACAGAATTAGTGAATATATGTCCATTTGTTATGGTTGAAAAACATTTTGTTACTACACTCAGTCGTAGAGAACCATAAATGTGTTGTAGTTCATGTTGAAACCTTTTAAGTGGTGTGGGAGGCGTTATTCTTATAGACGGTCCGTTAGATCTGCTTGCATCTTATAGAAGTCTTACTCAAAGCTTATATCAAACACAACGTTCAATATTTTTACAACAGCCGTGAAAATAAGCCCAAGCTCATGATTCTATACACCTGGCCTTTCAATGAACTTCGTTGAGCAACGGCACTATAGCTCAGTATTTAATAAATGTTCGTCAATCAAGGCGCTCTTGTGGCTGTAAAGGCAGATGCTCAAATGAAGATTCGCTTTATTTTCTAAAGAACTGCCTTTTCACGTGAAATATTTTTTGGAATATCGTACCGTAAAAGATAACATTTGGAGATACAAAAATGCTTACTTTGATTGACCTGATAAATTTAACGGCAGTCTGTATGGTTTAGCAGCCTAGAGTTTTTAAATGCTGAAGTAAAAGCCAGATTTCCAATGAGAAAAGCCGCTTTGCAGATGGAAATTGTAGTTGAAAAAAAATGTAAACTCGCGTAATTTCGTCAAGTTAATTAAAAACCTCGTGGAGAATTTTGTAACGACCTTTAAAACCAGTTCATACTGCTCCAGTATTCGGTTAGTTTAGGCAAAAAGTTATGATGCGGAAGAATTTGGAAAATCACGTTAAGCGGTGATCTTTTTTTTTATTTACATTTTATAAAATGCATACTATATACACTCTAAAAAAAATAATCTCTTCAAAAAACAAGAATTTTGAAACGAGGCTATCGCTATCTATTTCTTCTGATACTCATTTAGTCGGAATGTAGTGATGAGATTTCATAGATTTATTGGTGCTTAACTTATCTTGGAAGACCCGCGCTTCATTTTTCCTGTACAAATTTTAGCAGTTCGCAATTTAAAACCACCGGTTGTAATCTTGGACGGAAATGGGACGCAGCTGCGGGGAATTTCCAATAGACCGCAGCACGTAAAATCGGCTTGAAGGTTATTAGTGGAGAATTATTAACAGAATAAAATGCATTTACTACTTCTTCATTGATCATGTTACCTTTTTCAGTCAACTACATTAATTCTTGGTTCAGACAGCTTGAGTTTTTCGCCTGCGAACCCTATAACGTCAATGTCAGAGTAATTTCTTCGATTCTTTCTAGCTCTTTCCTGGCATGCAAGCAAAATATCAAAGAAAGATTTACATACGATTTTCATTAGGGCTATTTCACAGAGGTCACCCCGTTTTACTCGTTGAAGTAATGAAGTGAAAAGTTAGCAAATAATTTTTAATAGTTTGTAATAAATTATAAATAAAATCTTTTATATTTAAATTAATTTAGATAATATTAAATTAGATTTAATTATTAATTATTTAATTAAGTTAGATTTTATTTATTATATTGATTGAACTTATTTCATCAAAGTTATGTGCTTTAGCCACACTTCATATGGTATCAACTTCACTGCACTAACTAAGCCCTATATGACATAGTTTAACACATAAATATAGGCAAAGCCCCATGTAAAGAGTCATTCTGGCTTCTTGTATACCACATCTAATCGTAGACTCGATTAAAATTATATAGGAAAATATGTCATTTAAAGTAGTTTGTTAAAGCTTGTCCTAAAAATACTCAATGTTAGTTTTTTACACAAGTTTTTTTAAAATATATTCGATACCGTATATAATAGTTTAGTATATTTCGCAAGCATATGTATATCAGATTCATTAGGACAGAAACTTCGCGACTTGTCAAGGCATTTGGATAACGCAAAATATTAGTCATAAGAACGATCAGATTGATGGTAGGCGCTTGATTCTTTATTTAGCACCACATGGGACCAGCAATCAATGTACTATATTTTAAAAAAGCTTATCAACATAACGAGGATCGTTTGGTACTGGTTATCATTTGCTGCAACTTATGGCTGCTCTGAAGGGCACAGTTTACCAGTACCGCTGGGCTCACTTAATGGGAACACGGTTGTTAATGTTTTCACGTCGAATCACCTATCAAGACTCACTATAGAGGACTTGATCGCTGTTAAAAGCAGATCGCAAATCGTTAGGGACAACAACAACAACAACCGTCGCTTGAGAAGGAATTATGACAGATACCGTATTTTGATATTTAAGGGAGTTAAATTCCCTGTGAAGTTGCTAAAGCAAGCGCAAAGGGTCCATTACTGGTAAAGAGCCTGGGCTGCAAAAAGAGGATCGTTAAAGCCAAATTGTGGATTTAGTTGTCCATCCTTTAGCTAAGCTGTAAAACTAATACTAGAATTAGTTGTATATATACATGAGGTTTTGGCTATGATCTAAGAGATCTGAGGTATATCCAAATTCAGATATTAGAACTTCAAGAAGCCTACGAGCCTCCACCCGCAGAGGACGTGCCTTTTGTTTCGACTCAAATTTTTTTGTAATCCGCTCTTGACGGAGCTTGCAACTCAAATATATTGACGTGTCGGTCCCGCTTAACTTTAGCATTAATTTGATTAACCTTTTTTGTGATTGATCGACCACTATGAAGAGCATCTCTTACATTAAATCCCCAGAGCAAGAGCGACAGAGCCATTTTTAGGTTTTTTTTTCCGACGGTGGTCCTTGACCAACAAACAACGCAAAATCTTTGTCGGCCTGGACGGAATTTAAACACTTATCATTATAAAATATCGCGAATTTTTGCAGAAATTTCGTTCATCGTCAAAACGTCCTGTCTTAAGTTTCAATGACAGCATTCCAAAAATTTAGCACATCCATTACAATCCGGTCCCAACTTTCAACCGAGGTTGACCCGATGCAACTCATATTAACTGAGATACGGAACCTTCATTCCAATTCATCGTCGATCATACAGGAGTTTTAAGAAAATGAAAATGTTAATGTGAATCCACAAGAAATTGCCATATATGATGCTTAAACTGTCACCTCACTCCAACAATAAATCAAAGTTCCCCAATAAATATCGCGTGTCGATTGTATTAGAAAACCATTTGAATCGCACTATTACATTACACAAACACCACTATCTTAAATAACGCCTAGGTGGTTTCAAGTCCTTACGCGTCTTACGCGCAAGCCGTCACCGTCTAAAAATTATCAAACTAAGTTTACTTGACTCTGGTATGTATGAAGCACACAAAGTTATTTTGTCTGAATATCTGAATTGAAGTATCATGGAAACAAATAGCACAGTGTTGCTAAATTATGCTACTAAATACAAATATACAAAAAACTATGGTAAAAAAACTATGGCGACAAAATTTCAGTATATGGACATTGTTTTTTAGAAGTGTTTAGCAAAGAAAAATAGGATCGATTCTCCCCATTATTTAAAAATCTTTATACACTTTGGGTTCTCAGTAATTGTGTCCATTTTAGCTGACGCCTATTATCACACGTAGATCATCTGAAGAGTGAAAGAACCAAAACTCTAGGTCAACACATTTACTTAGGTACTTAGCTTGAAATATTTGGTGTAGTATTCACTATTGCGTGGATTGCAGTAAATCGGAGTGGGTCATTAATACAAGCACATTGTTAGCAATATTTGCGATTATGCGCTCATTATATATTATTTTACCTATTTAATATAACATCTGTATTCTTACCCCGATACGGAAAATCCACATGGATGTAGCTGTTCTAGCTTGCTTCCATTAACGGTTTGCTAGCTTGTATCAAATTGAGCTTGAGCAACAATTCGCGTGCTTAGACTTTTCAGACTTATATAGTCTATTTCCACCAATTGTCGTTTTCCGGCATGGGCAAATGTTTTCTACTACCTTAAAGCTATGCTTCTATATTGTGTCCCTGTTTTCTACACATTCACATAAGAAGTAGACGAACATTGTAAAAATTTAATAGCAAGGTTTAAAACAATTTTCGTTTTAGACGAAATATATATGAACTTCACTAATCAAATATTGACTAACTTTGGACATTTCGATAGCGCCATATTGATTGAACTTCGTTAGTACACTAAATATAGCTTCCCGTAGAAAAGATTGTACGAAACAATTTTGAGACGATACGTTGGCACAAACCATGTGCTAAGCAAACTTCTGTTATACTAAAACGACGTAAACCCTCTTCTAAGCATGAGCTCCACGATTCGCGCAATCGTCGCAGCACTGCAGATAGTTACGTCACATCTTCAAAACACCTTCTTTCAATTTTGTGATTGCAGTTATGATTTACTCTTATTCCTTATTTTCGTAGTGTCGCTATAACTTTAGCTTAGTTTCCGCCTCTCAGGACCAAGTGGAGCATATGCTGGCAAATGATGCCTACATATAGTGCGAAGCACGGCGCAACTTTCTTTAGCAAAGGTGTACACTAAGCTATCATACTATGAAGTTCGTGTCGGTGGATAGAACCTCTGATCTTGTTGCTTTCCATAAGGGAAATGATCATATACCACGCTTCTGAATCAGCCAAGAGGAAATATCTATTCGGGTGATACGCACAGGCACGTTTCCACATTGAAAGTTCACCTGTCGACGTGGCAATGCCGTTCGAAAACCTATTGCACCACAAGGCGATCAGTCATTCCCACCCGCTATCGCGAGCCCAAATGCAGTCCGCTGTGCTCCGAAAACGCACGCTACTTCATACCGAGCGCAGACTAACGCCAATATTTGCTTCTGTTTTGTGACAGACGTCACTTAATAGGCAGTCACAGTCAATTGCTAGACCCACTCGCTCCAGGTGATGTAGCAGTTGTGTGTGAATGGTAACAATTAAAGTAAATCCTATGACCATTTCACAAAAAAACAGCGGCGTTTGATGATTTTTTTTCTCTCCGATTAGAATTCTCGAACTTGAAGCTGATAATTCGTAAATTAAGAGACTATCGCGCTCTTTTGGTGAGACGTCTGCTGTCATTACTATATCATTGAATTATACATATTGAATTACCCAAGTTCGCCTGAGTGATGGTTTTGTGATTGTTGAGAAATAATGTACTCTGATATCCTAATGATAATATTTGTGGAATCACGACCCGATAAATTATAGCTTTGGCAAACAGATAGGGTGGTTATTTCCTTTTGCCAAAAAAATAAAAATACACCTTTGGCAAAAAAGACATTTTTTCTTTGATTCCCCGGTTACGCTTGTTTTTTATGAAGGCCAAAGTCCTTAAATATGAGCGTTGACGCATTTCAGTACTGACCACCAAACACATCACCCCTGATGTTTAAAACTACTGGTCATTCTGTTTGTACTGCTTTCTTTTATTGACGTTATTTACAAAAAAAAAAAAACCAGCTACACACAGAAAGGAGCTATGTTATGATGAATAGCCTAATTAACGCTTGGAATATATGATGTAGCACGGATGTCTCTAAAAACAATTTGGTTTTTGAGTTTCGATCATCTATAAAAAGGACGCTCTGCACTCGATTCCTATGTTGTGCTTGTCTATTTTTGAGTCAAAGTTCTCAAAATGTAACCATTAATGTATGTGTCATATCTTGTTACCCCCCATTGATTAACTCCGGATGCTGTAATTTACCGATTGTTCGCACAATTTATATCGGAAGAATTCGATCGAATGTGTTGGTTCTAGTGTAACATATAACAGCCAATAAAACTTCAATAACGTCAAGGCTCTGCGACAAAATTAATATTTTAAGCCTACTACACACCATGCCGTGTTGTTCAAATCACATGTAGATAAGCCCTAGATTACGAACTGCTTATTGCCAGGAAAATTCAATTCTACTATTGTAAAGTGATCTTGCGAGGAGCATCTACTTGCGTATCTCACCATCTCTTTCATCGCACCTAAAAGCTGGTTTTTATGACTGAAGTGGATGTATTAATGTGCTTATTTATCTTAAAACCAGAAGAGCCGGTTGAACTCGTTCTTAGAAAACTCGATAAATATTAGGAAACATTTGAATTTTTGTGTTAGAAAGAAGGACGCTGTTGAGAAATTGAGATTGTCAAATCCTGGAAGATGATGGTAAATCACTTTTACCACTGTAAACAGCAGTATTAATTTTTCATTTCATTCATATTCGTTTAAGGTTTCAAATTTCAATGTAGTTTTCGGATTCAATGTAACCATTCAATTCAAATAATTCTCAGACTTGGTCCACAAGAAAATAATTTTATTTTATTTTTTAAACTTATGAAATTTTTGCGGATAGATTGTTCATAAAGTGCATGTCCAATATCTACATGACCTAAAACTCTTTACATTTCTTCTGAAATTATATTTCGCACTATGTGCAAGCGCTATATGCTAAAAATGCTCCAAAATAGTTCCCCACTAATAACGCCTAAGTGTCCTGAAAAGGCCAGCTGTGGATTGACGGTCAAGAACGTAATTTGATAGAAGATATGCATCACATTAATAAAGTTATTTACAATGATCGTATTTTGCGTATGCTTTTTGACATATTGAACCCCCTTCGAAGGAGGATAATTGTTAGGTTGGGCTATTTCTTCTAGCTTAGAGTACTAACTGTATGCGGACGAAACATCCTGAATTACTTTCTCCTTTTTTTTTGCATTAAAAAAAATGTTGTATAAGAGGCGTGCCGAATACTGTTTTTTTGTCCTTAATAAATGTTGTTACGCCCGATACCGCCGTTGGTCGCTGCTTTAGATAGTTGCCTTTCTACATATCTATCTCTAAAGATCAATGTAAGTGTGATTTCGTGACCTGGATAGAAAGGCGACAATCGCCTCTGCAAAAGACAGTAATACATAACGAAAGTATCAACAAAAAGTTTCTTGACAGAAGCAAAAAATACACCAACCAGATATATATATATATGACCCAAAAGTTAGGCTTAAAATGGCCACTGTTACAATAGGAACTCACGTCCTTAGAAATAACTAATTTATTTTTTGGATTACAAAATTGAATGACATATTTGCTATATTTATAAATCATTTCATTAGATTTACCATATACCATCTCATATTACTGTCTACATGACTCTCATAATTATTTTTTTTAATTTAATCATTTAAGTAATGTTTATAGTGGCAGACATAGTAACGACTGACTGAATTCATCTACATTATCCATCGTATAATATAGTACTGTACATTGCTCATATAAATATATGGATAAACTTATTGTAATGATTTCTAATTTGAGATAGCTGCAAAAAATTGCTATAAAAGTACAGGATTTTATCGTCCGAAACTTATGTTTTTAGTGTGTGCTTATTTTCAACTCCGCCTTACATGGGAAGCCTCGTTTTTTGTACATTTGAAGGTTCGTCGATGATTTAGACAGCGCAAAAAATACCGATAAACCCACAATGAAGGTTAAAACAACGCTTACAGCATATGGGTTTATGTGCCACAAGCAATATATTGCTGAAAATTGCATTTTAGTCTATGAGTAATAATGAACTTCCAGAAAATCCGCAGTTAGTCGTAATAGTTGTAGGTTTCGATTGTAGTGTATAAAGTTGCCCACAATTGACAAAATATGTTTGTGTCATGTCTGCCTTTAGAAGAGGAATAACCAATAATTTAGAGAAGGAACAACCAATAATGAAAGTGTAAAGCTGTCGAATCAGTTCTCGCGGTTATTATAATTCGTATCTGCTACTTATTAGTATCTGCTATGTTACGTAATATTTAAAAGCTTTTCCTTTATTTTACAAATCCGTTGCCATACTTGTAAGTATCAAAGTTCTACTTCAAGTGTAGCATTAATTTAACCGTTTTTAGAGAAGCGCCAATATCAATAACTGATTGAACAAAACAACATGCCAAATATTCGAGAAAATATTAAATATAAATTAAAAACTGACAAAAAAAGAACATAAATAATTACAAGGGGTTGAGACTGAGTAATCAAAAAAATGTGCTGAGTTCAAACAACCTGAAAAAAAGCAATTTTTGTTTTTGAGGCCGAAAATCCCTTTGTGCTTCTCCAAAATCTATGAACCGTCGGATTTTAAACCCCTTTTCAGTCCAGTAACCTTTTTTCACTTTTATTTAATATTTTCACAATTCTTTGAATAAAAACATCTTTCATTTTAAGAAATGGCGAAACTGGATCTTTAAAACCAGTTCACTCACTGCAGAGTTCAAATTTCGCTAACTAAACAAAATGATGCCAAACGACCTGTATGACAAAGGAAGGAGTTTTAATAGAAAACAACAGATTTTATGTCTTAACTTGTATTTAATACGAAATTATAATATTTGTAATTCTAAATACACATATGTAAAATATGTGCGAAACGCCAGCGGCGTTATGCTTAGATACGTACGTCGATAATAGAAGAGACACTGAAATTTTTCCGATGTATTCGAGCTTTTTATATGTGTTTCTTGATACTCCAATGGTAGCTTATAAACTCAGTAATTATTAATACATTGTACTTTGACAAGCAGCAGATTATTATTAATGAGAAAAGGAAGCCGCTTAAACAAACCAAGAGAGCAAATTTGACGTTGTAAGAATAAGTCATAAGGATTCATGCATAGCAAGCACGTAATAGTTAATTTTTAATTCGTGAACTAAAAGGTTGCCATAAATCACCTATTTGGACCCCATTTTAAACACTTAAACTAGAGTAAATCCCTTATGGATTGCTTATTACTTTGGAAATCTGAGTATATGGTACTAACACAGAACGCAAAATATAAACATACTTATCGCATGTCAGATGCGTAACACATTGGTTGACTTATGTTTCTAATGAAAAATATTCCAACGTTTTTAATTCACGCGTTCATAAAGCTTGAGCGGGATATATCATATTACTATAACCTAGCTCTAATAAATATCTTTTTGGGTGGACCCAATGGACTATACAATGAACAAGGCATTTCTTTGGAATACTTCCTCTGTGTAAGCTTTACTTAATGTGTTAAAAATATGTATTTGACAAAAAATATTGGTAGCACACTTTTACCGACTAATACCTGTATGTACGAATTTTCTAATGTCAGTAAAAAGTGCAACTGACAATAATAATAAATTTTAATGAAATGTAATACTTGCGCGTACCGCAATGTGAAATATATTTGCGTTGAACGGATTAGCACTTTGAAGTTCGTACATATTTCCTTCTTCAAATACGAAAGAAAGCAGCAGCTGTTATAACTATATCGAGGGCACAAGGAAAAGCACGATCATGTAGTAGGCGACCTTGATAACTTTAAATTGATAGCGAAAAACTTGAGTAACAGAAAAGTTCTCACTTTTTGTGACACCAAGCTAGGCTTAATAGGAAGCCGCCCGTTCCTCGCTATACACTAGAACCGAGGACAACTAGCAAGAGCAGAGAAAATTCTATGTGCCACTGTGGAGGCTTTCGATAGCTAAAATTGCAGTTATTTTCTCACCAGTTCCCAGGAGATGCATGCCGGGAACCTATAGAGTTGTACGCGGCCTGAAGCGAGCAATAGCACTGCGAAAGGAAAAATTATCATGTTACATTGGAGGATATAAAACTGTAAGGGCCACTTGGGAATCCCCCCTTAGGAATTGAGTACTACCGGATTATGGGAACAGCCATTTTAAAGACAGTTAGTAATGGAATTAATACCTGGGTAATAGATACGTAGTGAAAGACAGAGGGAGTAAATAGAAAAAGCTAACCTTAAAAGTAACTAGCCCACGTGGATTTGCCGAAATTTGCAATGACAGTGTAAGCCAAAGTTAACAGCGGCCGTAACGCAAATGCTGAACGACTTTTCGCGAAGAGACTGCTTTAACGTGGCCTACGAAGGTAACATATTTGCTGGCTGTCAATCACAGGAGCGGAAGCTACATTCGTTGAAATTGGTATTGAGTAACGATTACAAGTCACACTATACAAGATCGAGGCAATGTGACGACACCTAATAAATAATAGTAAATAAAAAACCACGTAAATTATATGTCTAAAAATGGAAAAACTTCGATAAGTGTGGATACCCTATTATGTGAAAAGGATAATGCCAAATGTAGGCTTAAGTTTTAGTTAGTGACATTATCAAACAATCAAGTATCATGTGCCAGGGAGAAGATGCTAATATGAATATGCGCCATTAATTACTTTTTATTATATTATAATTACAGTTAACGCGAAGTGAGGAAAACGGACCTTCCAAAAAGATCTATTTCCACATATTACAAGTGAAATAGATAGGTATTAAAAGTTCATCACAAAAAAACAAGAGTTAAGGCTAAGGACCATAAAACGAGGTACTGCGCATATAGCTGATAGTGGAGCCACTCCGTTGTTTCTCAACGATTCAAGGAAGACATTAGTTTAAAAAATGAACACAACTTCATTATCGATGTTTACCCATATGGTTCAAAACTTAGGACTTGCTTATTCAGTTTTCGTGCTCAAAATGCTCCCAACAATTTAAAAAAAAATAGGGTTTGTTGGGTTAGCTAACTATCTCTTTTGCATTTTTGCGTGTCCTACAGCGATATTTCTCGAAACATGTATACACGTACATTGAAATAAACTGGTATAGAAGCTTGGTATTATAATAAATAATTTTTAATCATTTAGGACGTAGGGTTAAGCTCGATACAGCTTATCGTAACTTGGTGGTAGAGTTGTGGGGTTAACGAAAGCATACGTCGCTTCCGCGCAATACAAAATTGAGGGCATCGGTTTGAGGGCACCAAATTAGAAAAGTGGATCAGGCAAATAGAGCATAGGTAACACGAGAAAAAATGCCTAAGAACGAAATAGTGCAGAAAATCAGAAGCTACCTTTAGGAGGCTGCGCTAGAAAGAATAGAAACCTGTACAAGACATGTATTTAAGGAGAAACTGGGGCACCTTTTTCCGGAGGAGAAACTCAAGTCACTCGGGCAGTTCTTCAACCTCGTTAAAACCGGAAGAAACGCTTGGTAACTTCATATGAACCTAACCAGCATTGTTTGACAGAACGGAACTAAAGCTTCTAGTAAGCATACTATGACGACGAGTTTTTTTTGCCAATTTCATTACAGTAACACGGCTTAATTTGTATGCAAAGTTCATCTGCCAAATCTGGGACTACTCGCCGGAAAGTCCCGACACGTTGAACAATTTTCATGATGGACTTGATGAGAACGTGAGGCGGCTATCAAGGATATACTACTTATATCTTACCGCACAGAGCCTCAAAAATGATTTTAGCTCAAGTTATTTTCGTCCGATTCCAAGTCCGATGCGGTACCATTTTAGAACCAAAATTCTTTGATGGGAGGCCACTTGTACTGTTGTCGGTGCGACCAAAGTACAAGTACGACAACAGTACATCATACAGTGATCTTACGAGTCGCCTTCGCAAAGTGCGTTCAAACAAGGTTGAAAAATTGACATGCTTATGTGTGAAAAAGGTATCTTTTGTTGCTTCGATACACAGAGATGGCATTTAATGCTTCTGCGGCAGACCAGGTCATTGATGTTCATAAGCCTTTACCAAATAAATTTGCGAATTATTGCGAAGAAATCTTCGGAAATTACGCCATTTACCCGCAAACCACGTGCTTTAATGAAGCTAAATCATTTCAAATACTCATATAAGTAGCCACCAACTACCAGTTCAAAACGAGCAAGGATTCTGTTGTACACGAGCTCCCAGAACGGCAACATACGAAGACGCCTACGTGCCCGACGTGTGAGTCTGCCAAAAGACGGCCCTCCACTCAGGAGGTTCGTAACAGTTCCCTAAGTTATCCACTTGAACTGCATTGTCCAAACAGTTCGGATCGGCCGACAGACTCACGTCGAGTAGACGCGTGGTCAAACAAGTCGTTTCCGAATTGAAACAGGAAAGCATTAAGTCAACAGAGCGAGATATGAAAAGACGGTGGCCGCGGGATAGGCGTATCACGCCGGATGGACCTGGCCGGGTGAAATGGAAATTGATATAAATACTTGTTATTACAATAAACGGTTTTTTAGTATTTAAGGAATAGCGTAAAACTGGACAGCGCCAGTATTTCAAACAAAAGCTATTATTTTCTACAATCCATATGAAATATGAGCTAAGGTCTTTTGATACGAAAATCTTTCATATAAAATTTAATTGAACTTATAATTCAGCATGGAAATAAACCAGAAAGCACGTAGTTAGATTGACAAATAGTTTCTAACTGTGTATATTCTTCTGGCCTTAACGTCTCCCTCGTTGTATTAAAGCGTAAAGTTGTTCTTTGCGAGTGAACATTGACAAAAGGTTAACATGTTAAAGTAATTGAACCAGCTAGTTTGTCAGTGAAAATTGTTATGTTACTATAGAAAAAAAAAAAAAAAAAGATACATTGATTGGTGCTGGGAAGACAGAATAAGCTATAGCGGAAATAGCAAACCTGTTGGATAGGCAACAGCAAATCTATCTCTAGCGGCTCGGGAAGTGGAACCTTGAGATTACCGCCCTCTTAATAGCTCAAGAAGCGTCACGCGCTATTGCTGTAAGATAGAGAGGGAAGAAAGTCAGCACACGTCGGAATGCTTATAAGTAGAAATTCCCAGATCGATTGAAGCTTTTGGGATTCAGGTTTTCCACTATTCTGTACTTATGTCGAACGGCCGGAACTATGCAGTAGGTAAACATAGTGAGCCAAGATTGGAGTTTACGGTATGTAGTTCTTGTAATCTCACAGGTCTTGCGCATTAGCTTTTTCATTACTCGTAATGTTATCTGCCAATAACATCGAACAACCCTGTGTGGGCCATCTGATCTACGCCAATGGCAACACGTTAGTGTGGAAAGTTAAGGTGCCCATAATATCTCACTTAATAGGCACTACCATGCCTCCGTTATATTTAATTAATAACGCTGGGTATCCGCTCTATGCCTTTCGATAATAATCAGGTATCTTGTAACTACCAATAACTTTGATTATTCGTAATATGAAAGCTATCAATGAATAAACAATTAGTTCAATCAATGAATGAAAAGTCATGTATATCACTTAATGCAACGTAACAAAACTCACGGGGTTTTTGACATAAAGACATGGAATAAACGATGCGTTTAAATAAGAACGTAATGGAATCTCAGCGAGTTGACGAAAACTTTAACTTTTGTGATTCAATTGATCTAATTTCGAGGTTGGTTTAAAGAGAAAATAAACCTGTACTTTTCCACCTTTCCACTTTAACGTCCCCACGTTACTAGAAAATGTTACCAAATATTTAAAAAAAAAGTTTAACGAACAGTATAATGGACGCAACACTGAGGATTGGCTATAGCTTCCATTAGCAAAATCAGTTTAAGCTTTAAAAAAAAGCAGTTTAAGTTTAAAAAATTTCATACTTATCTTAGGTTGTACATGGAGTTCGTTGTGGTTGGCCAAGTATTTATTATTCATTGTTCGATTACAAGAATTAAAATAATAATTCAGGAACGTACAACTAGCTCTACCTAAGGACCTCTGTGGTAATCAAGCAACAACGTGGATGATATTACCTCACCATAAAGCCCAAACCCGGTGACTTCTTATAAAGCTTCCATAGGAAAGCAATCACAGGCCATTTTTTCAAATATGATTTGCACGTAGACTAAAATCAACTAGATCTGTCAGGTTTCTTCGAAACCATGTTAAACGCGCCTGCCTGGTATTCTTACCCATGTTGTTTGTAATTACCAGTTTTGCTTTTCTCTTTGTTCTGCTGCTCTGCATAGAAGCGGAAATGCCGCACTTTTCACGATCAGCAAGAGCCAACAAAGTCTGCCTTTCGCGTTCAATCAGAAGCCAATGAGGCAGGTGCGCACTGAGATCATTTGATCAATTGAAGGTATGCATGACACCTTTTATACTAGAGACCTCGAACCATGCAGGACCTGGCTCCTTTAAATGAATTAAATAATAGCAGAGCTAAAATGACAATTCGAAACGTTCAGGGCTAGCATCAACTACTCTGATGAACGGCATAGGAAGCTGGCTGTACAGCCGCCTTCCCAGATTTGGAATATATGTATATGTAAGCTAAACGCTGCACACGTTTTCCTATCCATAACTGTCAATTGATAACATTATAATAGTTAACTGAAGTTATTAAAAAGCGTTGAAACAATTGCTTATATAATACTTCTTCATTGCGGTTAGCTTCAATTCTTCTTCGAATCTCGAGTTGTTTTTTTTCACCTACACCTTAGTGAGAGAAATATTGTGCTCAAATATGGTAATGATTGATATATCCCTTGCTACTTCAAATCCTCTGCGCGAGTCTAAGTCATTCACTATTCGTAAACCGAGACCTGTTTTATGCTATGCTCAGGCCTCTTGTAATGATTGTCTGGCGTTCGTCGTCCACTTCGTGGGTGCATCTCGTCAGTCTTTTGGGCAATTCAAATTTGTCTTCTAGCGGCGTCGCGTTTATAGCGGTCACACTGACACCCTCTCTCTATGTAGCTATAGAGCTATCTTCTGCTGTAAGTACATATGTATTCTCTAATTGATAATTGTAAAAACACACCACAAATTGGATGATCGGTGTTGTGGAGACCTATGATGAGACCGTGAGTTGCAAATTATTCGTGCACGATTAAAAAGGTCTCACATCAGGATTGAGTAACGAGTAGGAGATCGATTCTAGCCAATGAAGAAGATGATACAAATTTCAAAGAATTATCAGAACCTTAGCAGTTTTACTGGATAATTTTCAGTTTCACCGTTTGCTTTCTTGGTCCAATTTGAGAAATGCACGACCGTACTAGCGCACAACACTGTTCGATGTAGAAACCGTTTTCGGTGAAGCAATCAGCAAATGCTGCGTGTAACTGCAATTGATTTTTTTTACTTCATCTTTACGTTTAGTTCGCCGAGATTCATAGATCTATTTTTTTGTTTTTACTCGATCGAAGTATTATATTTCCTTTCCTCAAAAATGACCTTATCGGGCAGCTTCAATGTTAACCACTAGAAAGCTATTTACGTGACTTCTGATGAATTTGAGTGAAATTTTATTATATTTATTTGAATAAAATGACCTAAAACATACGTATAACATTCGTGCCCGGAAAGGATGAATTGCGTTCCAAAAAGTATACATTGTGTGCGGTTATCACGACATTTCTTGCGATTCGTCAACTTCAGTCAAATAATGCCCATCCTATTCTCCTGCCTATACCATATACCGACAAAAAAATTATGAAGAAGCATTTTAAAAAAATAGCGGCTAGAGACTGGCTTTACAACCTGCATAAGCTACTAAAAGGCTCAACCGAAAAAAAAAGAAGTTTCGAGTTGTGCCTTGATATTACTCTGCGCGTAGGCAGGACAAAATATAGAACTGGACTATAAAGACCTTGGTAGAGAGATAGTGAAAAATCGCATCGTTTTCACATAAGATAACATGCCCATTTAATTATATCGTGCTAATAGGCGCCTGTTTCTATGTGAATGCATGACTTAGGCAAAATCGATAAACGCGGCACAAATAGAGCGGCTCTAAAATGTTTTACCAAACCTACCTAAAGAAAACGTACAGTTTCTGGGAGGCCTACAGGCAGAAAAAAAAGTAAAATTGATAGGCGTTTAGGGGAGCTGTAGCTAGCTTCCCGAAGTAGTAATTCGAAAGTTAAGAAATCAAGGAGGACACGCAAAGCCTGGCTTGGTACAGGATGCTATCAAATAACGTAGTACTGCATGCCGATGATTAGTAAAATATGCAAGTCTTTGTGTTGGTACCAGGAAGGTAGTGAAAATATCCACTCAGGCTTATCAATAAGAGCAAAAGTAATTGGTTAGAGCTAGCAGAAATCTTATTTTTCACGATTGCGCTGTACACACCAAGTCACCAAGCATTAGTATGGAGATAGGTTGAATAGATCACCCAAACTTGCTCTTGGCTGCTGTCAGATTTATCCGTAGAAAGTTACAAAGAGTTCAATCAAAGGGATTCACTTCAAAAAGCTGCAAGTCTGCTCCCAATCAGCCTCAGCATACTTAGGAAACCTAAAGAAAGCAGTCACGGATGCAGTGTTAAATTATTTCAAATCATGCGTATTGTCAAGTTCTGCATATAAGTTGTATCACGTACTGGTTAAACGGACAATTACTGAAGACCAGTAAATGTAAGTCGAACTTACAAGAGACGCTAAATTTGGATTAAACGAAACAACACTTTTTGTAACAGACAGATATATCTGTGATAGCCTACATTTGCCATTGTATTGATAAATAGAATTGCAAGAGGTGTTATATACAAATTTTCTAGCACCGTGTTATCTCCCGTATTTCTACGAATGTAACGAACGAAAAAAAAAAAGAAGTCGAACGAAAATTTAAGTGATGCTATTATATACGAATATCATGGTGTCATATTATACATTGTTCGTGTTATGCCAATATACGGGTTTATAGAATTATAAGGACAAGAGACACTAAACATTATATTTAGGTGTAAATAAAATGTGTTATTGAAGTAAAACATACCGAGAATGTCACTTTGCGAAGAATGTGAGCAGAACAACTGACATATTCGAAGTTTCGGTGACTACCGTATTAGATTACAATATGGTCAGGTAAATCAAATCCTGGAGGTTGGTATAATTTTCTTAGAATATAAAATTAAATGGTTAGAAATAATTTTTTTTAAGTTATGTTTGATTTTAAGAAAATTTGTAGGAACCCGTTATTACCAAGTGTCCGCCAAATTAGGCCTCACATCATTCGTTAATAAGCGAAAAAGAACAAAAATTCGATTATTGTAGCCATAATTCGACTATAGCTTCATAGCACCTAGCATAGCAACAGAGGCAGCCAATTTGTAAAAAAAAAAAACAGTAAGACCTTTGATTCTCTAGAGGCATATGCTCAGTCAGGACAGTTAAGATGCTTTGAATTTCGGTTACCCGACCTGTAGAAGCCAATAATTTTTTATTAAATGTATGAAGTGGAAAGCAATACACAGGACGTTCGATGTATCTTATGATCGTGCTTGAACTAAAATGAACACCCCAACATTCCTGCTATGCTGCAGCTTCAAAACATGTATGATGTAACGGCAGCTTACCTTCTTTTAAAAATTGCTTGATAGACAAGCAAGAAAAAAAATCATGGAAAACCCAAAGAAATTATTGACACACTATAACTCACATTCACTTGCTATATTAATACAGGATTCGTCTTATTTTAGTGCATATCCTGGAGTCAAGTTATCAAAGGTTCTAGTACACATAGGCAGTGTCGCTGCCGTCTTCCTTAATCATGCCACAGATTTGCGCCTTTATTGTTATCAGACCAGGATGTCAGGCCAGACTCACTCACACCATTAACTGCGCATATGACATACATACTATGTTCCTGGATTAACACGACTAGGTTGCGAATAGTCCTATTGCTTAAATCCAATATATATTGTATTGCTCTCTCAATTTATCATTCAAATAATGAATGTGTTACGTAGTGCTCTTCTCGAGCTGCAACGTTAACTGAGCAATTGTCAGATATCGGTGACGCCAGTGCATATGCACTCAAGATTTGTATAAAAATCATATCATACGGAATAAAAAAGCTGTTGTTATTGGGATGGGATCTTTCCACTGGGTATTATAGTCTGGTTTGACAAAGATCGGCAATCGCTGGCTACTCTAGTTGGAACGTTTAGGCAAACCGCAATTTCTATAGAATCGTAAGCGATATATTCACAAAATACAGACTTGTTTTGAGAATAAAAGCCCTGAACGATACCACGCGGCTAAAACCAAGATATATCAGCAAATATATATACATATATTTACACATATAACATCGCTAAATTTGATTACTTCCTATCGCAACATCATTCCTGTCCACATGTGTTTATAAAGGTTAAAGTAAGTTAGAATATTTACTTGCGGGTTATGGGTTAACTCACGAATCATGAGCCTTTTATATCTTAGTCAAACACCATATTCGTATTTCATATAATAATTGCAATAATAAGAAGAAAAAGATGGCTGTAATTTTACGTAATTGACTCAATCACTGTTAACTCTATTGGTTACGGTTGTTTTTTTTATGTACAGAGAATATTTTCAATATGGCTGCATAAAGGAACACCTTAGCGCTCATACTGAGCTAATTTTGTTCAACATGATTTTTCTTTTTTAGCCGACTCACGGGCTGGAACGCCGCTCAACTTCTGGCTCTAAAATATAGTTAGGAACTACTGCAAAAACCGGTGAGTAATTTAGCTAGAAGGATGCTATTACGGCCCACTCTCTATAATTTTTGGTTATTCACGTAATTGAACTTAAGCTTCCAGATTAGTAAGCAACGATGTTACCACTCTACCACGCAAAAATGTCTACTTATCTTGTAAAAATAATATATTTTTTAATTCTAGTGTTTTATTTCCCGTAGCGATGATAGTAGTAGTAAGAACAATTCCCATTTTGGCACAATAGAGCGATCTTTGACTGGATATTATGTACTCCTAATTGTATACAGTGACAAAAAAAAAATACATATTCAGGGCAAAGGAATCCTGCAACCCCTAAGATTTTACTACAGCTTGTGGTCGGCGTTCCATGTTACGTGGAAGGAAACCGGGTCTTACAGGCGAAGAAACTACCTTTAGAGCTAAAGAAGTACCTTTTAAATTTACTTATCGTTGGCAGTTTTCATAAAGGTAACATTACAAGCCTACCTATAAGCCATATATATAGAAAACCGTACTCTATTTAGCCTATAACAAGTGCATACTTAAATAAAGTGGATCTGCATTATGAAATATATCTTTCAAATCACACTATTCGATAAAAGCGATTTTCAAGAGTTAATTTTTTAAACCTCGCTATAGCTATGGGTGCGGCGGAGCTACAGAAACGTTGAGGCTGATAGGACCAATAGAAGACTATGATGGGTCTAGGACCTAATAAAAAATCTTGATAAAGCTGAGGAAATCTAAAATATTGTATTTATTCACCGCTTTATAAAATAAAGGTTAAATGTAAAACAACCAGTATGGGTTTCGTAATCCTTTTTACACTAACTTTTACATCCTTTAACTTTCTCACTTGCTACAAACTTAATGCACTTAGATCTTTCTCGAATGTTTTGATAGTCGTATAACGATCGCAACATATATCAATGTTATAAGCTTAGGATCTTAATGAATTTGTGCAGCGCAAAAGCATTAGAAAAAGGCTGTCAGTCTTCGTCTATATCCTAAATACAATTCTGTCCATTTATTTCATGAGCGTTTTTCTATGTCTAAGAATAACGAATAAACGAATTTATTTACATTTTAATAGATGTGCACCTCTTACTGGAATGCGCTTAGTAGTTTGTCTGCATATTACTATTCGGCTCACTGCAAATCGTATTTAAGCGTTAGTTAAGTAAATTATGATGTCTGTTTATACTAACGGGTCTGAAATTTGAAGGTGTAAAGTATAAATACGAATTAAAATACAATTCAAAATATTTAACCGTCCACCCGGAATAATGGAGATACAGCGCTTCCATAATTAGAACAATTTTTTGTTAGGCTGTACAATTTTTTATTTACTCTGTGATAGAATACGTCAATTCTAACTTTATCCAGCGGCCCAATCTCATGACATCTTTACCTTAACGGACTGCCAGGGTTGAAAATCGATGGCACTATCAGCATAAGCTGCCTAAACACGACCCTTCACCTTTTTTTTAGAAACTGTAGCGATTCTGTAATAACATACATAGTATTATACTTTATTGTTATGCATTTATATACAAGCTTGTTTTTAAACATTTAGTATACTGATTAATATAATCCTTGATTTCGATATTTTTTAGGTTTCTTCTTTTGGGCTTTAAACCTTTTCCAGGAAACAGAAGGATATCATGGTGTCTGCAATTTGCTTATGTGTCCGTTCGTGTAAATTTATACACCGTTAGGCAGCACATTTACGCTGACTCATATACAATTCGAAAAGCTGCTTTGTCCGCAAGCTGTTGCAGATTTTCTCATTTACATCGTATATACAGGCATTCCAATAAATTGATCAGTCAGATCGCCAAATAGAAAGTCTCGCCTCGATCCCTGATACACTTAGCACCTCTAGTAATACAAACACTGTTCTATTCCTGTTTCAACAGAGCAAGAGAGAGTAATAAAGATGTTACAGCAACCGTGCAGGTCATTGTCGACTGCAATGTATTTAATTTTATTTCATGACTTTATGGCGTATAGTAATACTTTGTACAACAACAGTCCGTATAGCTCAATTTATGCGGCTGCTAGTCATTAGCGATGTCTAACAACTCCTGCACTTTTATACTCTTCACTTATATTCGTATTCTTTGCGGTTTTCTTATGACGTGCCTGATGGGTATAGACGAAAACAAACACGCGGAAACACTGACAGTACAGAAACCTGAACTCATGCTTGACCCATCGTCTCCCTTTGCACTGAAACACACCAAGATTATCGCATAGGCAGCGCTAAAAGTATCTGTCATTGCTTAAAGTTTTTTTTTTGTAAACTGGGTTTCTTGCCTACAGTAGTTTAAGTAACCAGCTGCGAAGTATGGCACTATTCGGCTACCATATCGACTGATAGCGCTAACCCAAACCTGTTCGTTTCGACTTGCCGTGACCTCTGCTCTTTTCATTTATGCAATCGTGTAACATTCAAGCGCAAACCCTTTAAAATCTGTTCTATTTTGCTTCACTATTTATGCAGGCGTCGCACTAATTGTATTATTATGCGGTTAACTGGTCCATTCTAGAGAACCTGGCCCTCTCTTCTTTCGATAGAAGCTAGTTAAAACAATAATGACAACACCTAGCGTTGTCGGAATTTCCTACATAAGACGGTTAAGAGATGGTAAGATTCTGAATTCTAAACTATCTACGAAGGATAAAATTCAGGTATTCCTATGTCACATTTTACGTGCTCTAATTGTTTTGCTTATTTAGGTTTAAACTTATTTACGTTCAGCCACGACACAAGGATATGCCATTTGTTGATATCTTGCAGAGTTCGTATCATACGCACTTCTTATTAACGTATACAGAGAGCTTGAACAGTACTGGTTCATCTCCTTTTTGGCATGTGGCCCATACCATAACAACTTACCAAAATTAAAGTCGAGTCTTGCGAAGCCTATCTGCTACCGGTGCCGAACCTAGACTATTACGGGTCTCTACGCGTAAAGGCAAATACGTTACCACTAAGCTTTTACGAGGACGAAATACTAAAAATCGTCGTTTCACCGAGATGACTATGATAACATTATTCAGGATAACTGCCCTTGGAATTGAACGTACAGCAGCTGCGTAGTGTCATCCATACCAAATGTTTTGTGTCTCTAAGACTGAAGTCAACAATACCCATTTCTCCAATGCATTCGTCTTTTCTAAAGTTTTACAAAGCTCTTACTTGAGTTCGAATATATACAAGGTACGGTACCTAAATTGGAACTTTTTTTTGGTGCTTTGTTTTTAGGACTGTACCTGAGTAAAAATATTTCAATGAAATTTCCAACATGTGCTAGAAGCGTCATCCACGATGGTCATGCTTATTCAATATAAGTGTTATTCCGATTATAGTTTTGGTTCCGAATCTAAATTACCCGCTAGCCATAGTTAAAATATTCCATTGTTAATCCACAAAAAAAAATTTAATAGTGACTATGCGTCAAATGATATTAGTTTAATATAAACTCATGATGTCGCTCAAATATGCCACATGCAAAAAATTCTGTTGGAATTTAAGTTTAGGCAGATGGTTGGTGGAGCCTAAAGTTTCAAAAATGTAGGGGTTCAAAACGAGGATCTCTAAAAGCTTCAAAAAAAACTAGCATATCTGGCGTATTGAGACATATTTGGACGATTTAATCAACAATCAACATTTTTCTACGAAAAACATGTTTATAACAAAAATTGCTTTTTGAGCCAATTTTATGCATTTGTGAGCCTTTTAAATTTAAAACCTATTAAGGATCTTCTGGTTTGCCTCATAGAAATCTTCTGATTACTAAAAGCTGCATGGAAGTTAGCAATAGCATAGGCCGTTATTTTAGAAACCGGAAAAAATCACAAGTCACGGCTAGCCAGCACGAATAGGGTAATTAATAGCTCATTTTAACTCAGTTTGTGAAAACGACGCATTAGTTCTTAGTTTTCACCATAACCAGTTTGTTCCTTTTTAAGAAATAAGCTGTTTTTCTACTACAAATAGTGGCGGATGAACGCATGCTCGTTATAATCCGCCAAAACCTGTCCAAATTGGGGTGCCATATTTTGCGCGCCATACTTTGAGGCTAAAGCTATTTATTATTTTAAAAAACTCTCTGGCAAGTATATATTTTACACAGGCGGAGCAGAAGCTATTCCGAAGCCAAAAATAGGGAATATATCAATGCACCGTAACCTTCAGTCGATTCAATTTTGTCACGGATCAAAAACGCGCAGTAAAGTTAACACTTTTACTAAAATATGCTATTATAAAAACTATTTCCAATGTCATAATATATATACTATGGATCATCCTAGTTGTAGTTGTTTCATTGTACAACGTGTTAAATATCTAATGCTGTTTTCAGCTCAAAGAGCAGTATGAGTACATTCCAACGTATACTAGTAATTATATACGCCTTCATTTTGCAGGATCTAATCTTTTATCGTTGTTAGGTTATATAACTTAAGATCCTCAATTGAAAAAACGTTGAAAGAATATTCATCGAAATAGTTAAACACTGTAAACCATACCTTTGCATGGTACACGATACAAAAAATACACAATAAAACGACGAACCAAAAAGCCTGCGTAAGTTAACTCTAATTGCGTTTTAATCTATAATTGTTAACTATAATATAACCAAGGAAGGTATGCCATTGACTTACACAAGGATATAGGTAGCGTTTTGGTAAAATATTGTTTTTTTTCTGTAACAACCTTATAAACAGCCTATTTTCAGTTACATTAAAAGCGATCTACTTACTTGACTTGTTTTTCGTGTTTTGTAGCTGGAAAAAGCACCTTGCTATGTAAGCCTTCTGCATGCTAGAATGAGATTCACCGTACACATCTCTGCTAGACGGTGTACACTTTACGAAACGTATTTTATTATCCTGAGTGATGCATATTTCTCTGCACGTTAGATGAATCTTTTTCGAGAATATACTTACATATATGTATACATAAAACGCTCGCACAATTGCGGTTGAATATCAGTGCAGTGAGAGCTTTAATATCGTGACTACATGTCGTTTTTACTTATGTCAAGTGGTTTTTGGAAGTCCACTAAAAAGGTAGATACTTTGAACGAACAAAGCTATACATATACAGCGCCTTCGCTTCTTTTATATCCAAAAAATTAGCCGAGATTTAGATACCACGGGACAAGCAGCATTTCAAACGGATGCAGTGGTTTGATTTTTCACAGGAGGATCTTTGAAGAGTCGAACAGTTGAGCACGCCTACAAGGGTGCTGGTAAAGTTGGAAAATTGAGCCTTTGAGCTATTCAATAGTGCTTAAGTCTGTGTCAGTGAGTCCTCCATATCACCTAAGTAAAGTTGACAACTTAGTTTACTCAAAAACCCTTAAGGAACTATTTGGTATATGAGACTTAGGCTTCCTGATGTGTTCTATGTAGTCATTTTAAGCGAATTCAAATTAAAGCTAGGTTGGACAGAATTAAAAGACAATTTATTTTGTGCTTCAAGGAGCGTTGTACGAGGTTCAACTTTATGGAGATTAACTCATTTGATGCAAGGCGCACGTCACGCTATAGAATAACTGGTACATCTTTGTAATAAATGGCCCCATATACGTGTCAAACCTGAAGTGTGTCGCAAAACCTCTACGGCGCGCAACATCAAAATGACATTTGGTTGCTCTTCTTTTAAATTTGAGCATTACATATATATACGCTATATGTATATATATATATAAATGTTGTCGCTGAGTATGAAACGTGACAAACAATAATTATCTATATCTGTATGGGAGTATTTGACAATAGTGCAGTGAGTGATTAAGGAATAGGAGTTATGTCTTGAAACTACAGAGTCGCAGACAGCTTACCGTATAAACCTTATACTCGATAAAGGTCTCGTAATTAAAGCGCAGTACGGCCATGGTTCAAAAAAAAAAGAGAAGCAAAGTTTGAGGTCAAAATTAAGTCTTGTGGAACACCCCTGTGGAGATGAATAATGAAGAGTTGAGAGTTGCATTGGAGACCGATTCATTTTAAAGTGTGCGGGTGTTAGCACATAGACTTAGTGTATGTAAAAGTTTCATACTTGTTCGCCTCGGTCAAATCAATGAAGTAAAAAAATTGGATAAATCAATGCCGCGTAGCTTGAACAAAAATTAAGAACAGGCACAATCATTTTTTTCATTTTCTTTTTTTCACATTTCTTGAGGAATAGTTCTTGTAATAAAAAGTTGGTTTTCTGAAATCACCACTGATAGTCACATTGAGGAATGGATAGAGTTGAACCGACGGAACATCATTCTGAAGCGAATGCACAGGTGCTTATAGCGTCTGTTTAGTTGTTTATCCAAGGATTGCTCACTAAAGCTTTCTTACGGCTGAAGTGTGCTGTTCATAAATGGAGGACATGATGGAAAAGAATTTCATATTAAGCAGCCAAAACTAGCGAACCACTTTTATTGCATGACAGCGCATGCCAAGAAACACAATGTTAAAAATTCGAGGGTTTCAATTAGAAGTTTTCTGTCATTCTATATCTATACATTACGCTTACGCATGATAATTTTTTCAAAATTTCGACAACACTATAGTAGGAAAATTATCCAATCCTCGACGTGACGTCGAGATTGCCTTTCATCACTTCATAGACTCTTGTATCCATAACTTGTACAGGAGCGAAATGAACAAGTTACCCTCTGAATGGCAGAAGTTTAGCATTGGCTCGCACTTTTATCACATTTACAAAACAAAAATGATCATTGCTAAATGAGAAACAAGCCTCGGATAGAGTATGAGTCCGCTCTGACTCATGTTTGCATCGAAAGTACGAGTTTTCTAGTTCAAAAAGAATTTGAAATAGCGGATTCGTTTATACTAAGAAATAAGGAAGACAGGGGAGCAAAGAAAGCTCTTACCGTTTTCGTTTCCATAGATGTTCCGTCTGAGATTAATCGTATACGACACTATTTAGGATCCACGCAAATGATGAAATATGCACGTTTAGAAAACTGGTTGCTAAATTCTGAATAGAGATACTGGCATAATTAAGTATACACTAAAATGCCTTCTTGATGAATGCTGGAATTTTTCAGAAAATTTTTGTGAATTTTTCGCGCTGATGCACGTAAGTGTTTCTGAATTTCTGTGAAAGCAGTATCATTACTGACAACAACGTAGAACACTTCCATGTGACGTGAACGTTCATGATTCCAATATGACGATGCTATACTCTTGATGTCGATAGATAAACTATCTCTGATTACGTACTTTATATCTGATTGGAGACTGCGATTGTATTTTACGACAAGAATTTTAATTTGGAAGCCGCCTGGATGTAGCCACTGCACTGCGTATGTATGTACAGGCTTTACTCTATATTATTGGCTAGTTGATTTTTAAAGTATGTAACAAATGGATGTTTTAATAAATAGATGTTTAAATAATTTCAATTAATACCGTTTCATTTCGTTAGAAGAGAAATATAGTCCGACTTAAAACGTTGCACGTGTTGTCATAAATGAGAAGGCTGACAGTTATTTCCGTTCCGAATGACCATATATAATACGAATGAATTTTATTAATGTCATCGATATCGTCACCGTAACTAGTAGCATCATCACCTTTATCGATTCTTCAACATGTTCAATTTTTTTTTATGTACAGTACAATTATTTTCTGCTTATACTTCTCCGTCATAGTTATTCCGCTATAATACACCAGCTATTTTTTTACAGAAAGCTTAAACACTAAAAAAGACGCTAGTAGTTGTAGGTTAGTCTTCACTAACGCACAGCAAAAATACCCAAAGGAATATTCCACAACAAAATTACCAGATTTACTCATGGAGAGACCACCCATTGAATACTGTCGTCCCGTTATCTTTTTACTTCATATATATAACACATATGCATAAACCGAAATTGTCAGCTACTCGCGGACGGAGAAATAGTTTTAGCAAATTCATTCCCGGGCTCCTATTTGCTTATGTGGTGTCGCCATTTTGCTTTTATACTCCTATATTTTATAGTTTCGTTTATTCATTTATCCCGTACTGCACTCGTCAATTATATATACTCTCATGGTACGACAAGCGGGTTAGCATTTATCATTTAATAAGTGTTCTGCGTTCGGTACAGCTGTCAGGCATTATCAGTTTCACCGTCACCATCATCTTATCATCTGCTTCAGCTTTGCTTTACGCTCCGTCCACTTGCGTGTAGTTGGCGATTCGACAATCACACTAAGGATTTTGCAGATTATGCCAATAGTTAATGTTATTATAAGTTTTACATAATATCCTTACATGTTCTTTGTTGAATTAACTTTTAGTGTATTTTTGTCATCAGCGTTTCCAATAAAAGCTAACTAGCACATCCATGAGAATTACATAATGCTATAACTAACAATTCGGAGAGTCACCATTCTCATTCTTGCTTTTCATCATCATTCAATTTTAGCTTCTTTTTGCAGTCGTCGCCGTCCACTTTATTTCAGAAAAGAAAATTCTTTAAAAAACAATAATTTTTATTTAAAAAATGTCGATTTCATTTTTTTGTAATCGGTAATAATTGTTAGTTGTTATTTTTGCTGAAATGATTCAATAACCTTGGCGTTCTTAATTATAAACCTGGTAATCATTTAATGCTATCTATGAAACCAATAGCAGTCGGAGCGCTTGCTAACCCGTACCTTCTTTCCCCCGAACTATTCTATCAATCGTCACTCCTTTATATGCTCTCTCTCTTGCCCTTTCGCATTGTATCATCCCCTCATCATACTTAGAGAGACCAATGAACGTTATTATTATTATAATAATAATAATTATTATTATTATTCAGTAATACCAACCACTCACTCTGTTTACTGTATACATCGATTTAACAAATACAGATATACATACCAGCAAATAATAATAATTATAATTCTAATAAGTGTGCGCCGCGAAGTTGTCGTCTATTATATACTCGGATGTCATGAACTCAATTGATCGCTCGCCCGCTTGATCTCAAAAGATCCCGCCGTCTCGCCGGTACCGAACATTGTGCAGTTTCTTAGTATTCATCAGGCGTTTCGAAACTCTCGAGTTTCTTCCGACTACCATCTCGTCGCTATTAATTTTTCATCATCGTTTACCGATATATATCAGAGTCACTGCTTCTTTCTCATTTCTTATATGTATCCGTATACGTTCATATGCTTTTATGTATTTACTAGAGGTTGTTGTTGCCCTGTAATTAGTAACAATAGATGCTCATGATAAACTCATCGACGTTCGAATTTTAAATTACTATCACAATTATTTGTGGGTATGACTTTCACTAATCGATACCAGCTATTCCGCATCGATTATCGCACGATGATAACTCTTTTTTAGAACTAGTTTTATCGATTATTATTATGTCTATTATTCTTATTATTATGATTCAATATTATGTTAATTTTGAGTACCCTCATTAAATTTTTCTTGTAAAGTGAATGTTCCTCTTATATCAAGTCTCAAATTGAAGTACACCTATGAAGTTACTATAAATAATAATTACTATTGTTGTACAAATCGTCTTTTCTAGTTGCACCACAGCAGCTCTATATTTGAACCGTTCTATTAACAGAAACAGTCATACAGACACACACAGACCTAAACTTCGTCAGTTCTTTCTTTCTTCTTATCGATGGGTTACTTTTTTCTTTTTGTTTGTATGATGTCCCCTTTATGCCCTTCTTTCATACTTTGCTGTGTTACATCGCATTTTAGAACATTTTGTTTAAATAAATAATTGTGTATCATATTGTTGTTATTGTTATAGCTTCTTCTCCCCACTATGCACTATCACATTCTTGTTGTTCTTTGTTGTCTGTCACTCTACTTCATCGTAACTTACTTTGTGTTGTTCTTGTTCTTTTAGTTCTTACTATCCTTACCAAAATAATGATAACGTTAATAAGGTACTGTTTTTATCATTGGCGACTCCAGTCACTTAGTTTCCTCGGAACTAATGCTGAAGGCAATGAAGTTCCTACCATTTGCGCTTCTTAAACTACGCATCCTAGGTGAAACTAAACATGGACGCAATGTGACTTCCTATCAAGAATTAACCCGACATCGCATAACCCACTCGTTCACCTATTCATAAGTTGTGTATTCAGTAAACGTTTGCATCCGTATAACAGGAACAACGGAACGCTATTAAAAGAACAGGAGTATCGCTTGTAATGCCGCTTAGTTACAATTCAAATTCGGAAAGCTAGAGATCTCATCGCATTGGATTACACGCGTGATTATCATTATCTATTGTAGTTTAATTCAGTGCTTTTTCTTAATAACCACACATAAAATATTGGTTACGATGGTAAAATTTAGCCCCAATTACCACAACCATTACAGCGTTTTCACGTTTACTTTTGTCCTCCCTGCTTAGCAGGAGGAACCATTTACGGCGAATCATTCTTGCCTTCCTCTTTATCACTACAAAACTGATAAATGATCTACATTTCCACTTTTAGAAATGGATTTGTTTTAATACTTCAGGAGTAGCGAATTTACAATGCTACAGCAACTCGTTTATTTTAGGTTGTTCGGATAGGTTCAAGCTCTATGCGCAATGCAAAACGGATTACAATAAGAAACCATTAATTCCTTAATTAACAGTCCACCTGCAAATAAATGCAAATAACTTCGCATTTCTAGTCGGTTTGCTTTGTTTTTTTTTGAAGTTCTATAACTTGGACAGCCCTTTCTGTGACATGTGTTTTTTGACATGATTCTTTTTAATAAAAAGGTTCGAATTTCGGTAGCTTTAATGCCGACAATCACGCTATCATTCTACCACAATTAACCTCGGAGGTGTCTCTTAGCGGTAAAAAATATGACTAACTGAGCTTGATAACTCTTGCTTGGCTAGTATATATCCGATTGCCGCCTTCTAATTAACATCTATGTCATAATGCAGATTTTGTTTGATTTTAAGCGTTTTGATGTGTTCTCCGTAGATACCACAATATCAGCATCGGCATCGTTGTGTATAATTAGGTGGCTAGTTCGTTCGTGACAAGACTTAAGCCGACACTTGGAACATAACTTAAAACCATCGCTGGCCGACACTTGGAATATAACTTAAAACCATCGCTGGTTTTTATATATGTGTTTGTGCTTACATGCGCGGAAGGAAACGAAAGTCAGTTACCTTGTTAACTTCGTAACTTCTTGTGTAGATAAGAACTAAATTCAGTGCATCGGGCAAAATGAATTTAAGATGATCTCAGTGAACATATATTTTCACGCTCTGTTGAAGGGGCAGTTTTTCCAATTTTTGTGGACATTTACTTTTTCACAAAAATGGAACTAACGATACACTCGTTTTACGAAACTACGAAATAAAAAGTGACACTAGCTGTGAAACTATAGGTAGTTGAAAAAAAAAGTAGCATGAGAGCAGTGTATAGCTCTACTTTTCAGATTCTACCGCCGGCATTTGTTAATTGTATCCGTTTTTATTAATAAACTTTACACGCCACTTGTCTCCAATGCGATACTATAATAACTTTGTTCCGAGTCTATTTAAAATCAGCAAACCATGTGGTCTTAATCACTCTTACTTGTCGGCGTCAAATCTGTCACCAGTAACGCCCATAAAAGGAACTACTGATATTATTGAAAGTAGCTTTCGGTCTGGTGAAAAAGGTCGGACAACCATTTGATACTGAAATTGGAACATTTGGTGTTATATGTTTATAGCAGTTGATTTCCTTATAATACGTTCGTTTGTTGTTATTACTTTACACATACAAAGAACTTTTCCTCTGTAAAGAAATTTAGATTTGGCCTTGTCTGTCTCCTTACTGTGAGATTGACGCCTATACAATATGACTATGAACAATCGTTTTTTTTTCCGTATAAACTACAGGAGGCGACGGTAAGATGCGATAACACATCAGTGCGGTTTAGATACTCACTGTTGCCAAAAATATTTATGTTTTTTATCGCCTACCCCGTGTTAGCTGTTTGGCCATTAATAAGTTAAAAACAAACTAATTATTAAAATATTTGGTTTCCTGTTGATCAATTCAAGTTATTATTACTTATTGTTTTCCTTTCTCTGAGTGCCACTGTGAAGTAGATCAGGCATTCACCCCAAAAAGGATTGCATTTAGTATTCACATATGCCACAACTGTTTTCCTAAATACGTACTTTTTTTTATCATTTTGGAGTGGATATGACAAAATAGGGCTGTTTAAGACAAAAGTGTTGTAGACTGTGATGCATCGGTACCGGCGATCGGGACCACATGCCAGTAAATTAAACTGACTGAGTTAATCTTTTTTGATCATTACTGCTTCATTAGCTGCAATCGTCTCGAGAAGATAGCAATAACGCTGAAACTCAGACTTAGGCTTAAAGACTACGTTTGCCGAGATTATTGTCGAAACAACACTTCTTTGATCAGCGATCAACAAGCAGGATGGCTGACTTGATTAATGCACCGATGATCTTGTTACACAGAAATCCGCTTGGGAGCTGCAAAAGTCAAATATAAATTTCTTTTTATGGTGGAAGTTGTGAAAGAGTTGGAAATTGGGTCATTGAAATGACTCAATTTCTCCATTTGCCTATATTGATTATCGATACAACACAAATACCAAAATTTATTGTGACATGTATATACACATGCGGTTTATATAAAATGGATCGATGTAATTTTCCCATTTTGGAAAATTTTGGAATTATGCCAATTTGCTCAAGAAGTAACATCACCTTCGTGTTTTGCGTAAAACAAAAAGTTAGGTTCACTCACTTTTTATTGAAAGTAGCACTAACCACCCCTGCTCAAGCTAAATATGGATTCACTTGAACCAGTTGTACCTCCATTTTCTGCATTATGAACTGTGAAGAAAAGGTAACTGACGTCATGCACAGGTCGAAGCAGAAAATCTGCATCATACAGTGTAAAGTGGTAGTCAACTTTTATTACAAAATGTTACAGTCGTTTCCGGGATGGCAACAAGGGAATCACTCTCGAAAAGCCTTTGCCCTAGAAACGCTAACTGTGGAAAGCAACGACAAATCGTGTCGGTCACTGCGAGCAATGAATTTTCGTAGTACGGCCCTATCGTCACAAAAGAGCACCGACATGTTTGAAAAATATGGACTAAAGGTATTTTGTTTAGGACAACAGAGCGACAAAAGGCAACTTAATAGCTTACGCACTATTATAAACTATTGATCTACGCGCTGTTCTAATACTGATTTATTGCAATGCCTCTATCTTTCAGCCCGACCTGCATGCTCTCCAAGTCCTATTAAATACTTGAAAAGAGTAGATTTGACATAAAAGTAAAGGAAAATTAGTGAAAGAATTATTTTAGTGAAGCCAATCTGCATTTAATAAGCGTTTCGAAGGGGAAAGTACGAATGTATGCTATTGTTGTATTATTTTCTAAAGAAGCTGCATAAAATGCGCAATAAATCCAGATCACTGAACGCATTCTCTGGTTTTTGAGCAAAGCTGATGCTACTTTTTGACCAGAATGGTATTATGTACGAAATAGACGTATGCGTAGGTATACCTTTTAGCCAAAGTAGGAATGTGACGCGTCTCTCTCGCGCGATTCACTGGCCAGCTGTGAGTTGAGCTGGGGGCAGCTGTCCAGGAGGAGAAACCATGCTTAAGCTTGAAAGGCCTGAGACACCAACGCGTACACTGGACAATAGTTTTCTAGCCAGTTGTTGTTGTTGTTGTTTCGGTGATGCGGGTCTCGTTGGGGCCCCTTTAACCCTCCGTCGTGAACCCGCTGTTCCTGTCGTTGGACCCCCCACATTAGCGCTGCTGCCAGTTCCCTGTCGATTGATCAGCAACGAGGTTTGCCCACTTGGTAATATCTGCGGACTCAAAGCAGCTGCCAGCGCCCCTCTGGTTGCGTCCCACCGTCGATCAAGCAACACCACATTTGACGAACTAAGCACACGCATTCCGAATGTGCACATGGCAGCTGGTTTAGGCTGTACACCTGCTGTAAAATTGTGACTGGTATTTTCGGCGGGCACAGCTAGAGATCGGACGGGCGACGCAGCGCTCCGCAGACTCGATAATAGTCCTCCCCCACGCACTCCGCCTGTTTTATTTTTGGCCATGCCTGCCAGGACACCACCCACCGGCCCTACAACGCTTACAGCAGCTGCTGCGGCTGCCGCCCCTAATCCTCCGACACCTGATTGAGCCAGCTGCTGTGCAAGAGGAGGTCCAGGATCATGGCGCACAAGCTGAGGCGGCGGCGGTGGTGGTGATCCAGATAAGCGTATAACGGGTAAAGTCAATTTGCCATCCGGTGTGGCTAATACCACTTGTGACGAGGGTGATGTCGATCGAGACGAAGCTGGACTTGGATGTTGTTGCTGTTGTTGCATTAACGATGGTACTAAGGGCCCATTCGGAGAATGGTGTAATGAAATGTGCTCGTCGCCAACAGGCGAACTATGCGCTGGCGCATCTATTACGTTTACCGCAGAAGGTGACGGAGGCAGAACTAACTGACTGGGATGTACCGCTGGAGGAGATAGTTGTGGAGCAGAATCCCCAGACGTAATGTTTACAGGAGGCTTTTGTTCTTTCGCGGCACGGTTCTCTGCAAGGAGATCGTCGAAACCCTTCAGCCTACCAGGTACTCCACGTCGAAGGCTTAGCGAATGCGTCTTACACGTCAACGAACGTGTGCACGGTTTGCCTAAGAAGTACATACAATATTAAGTTCTGCCTTTAAAAGAGTGAAATCATGGTCAATTCCTTGTGATAAGTTTCAATTAAAAATATAGACTAAATTTGTTTGATTATTTACTCAATATTATAGTAGGACACGGCGTCATGAAAGTCTCGTTCGTTGTCAATACATACCCGTATCGGAAGTAATGACTCCACAGTGTTTGTTTGGGTCGTATTCACGGTCTTTACAAGGCAAAAATTTCTTCTTAATTGAGGGCAATGTGCTATCAGGAATCGCCGCGAGCGGCCGTTTGAGGGAGTCTGTTGCGGTGGTTCGGTCGGGTGTGAGCAAAGAACAAGTTGATGAGTTCGGGTTGACCAGCAGAGTCTTTGTCAAGACAACAACTAATAGAGAATGAAAGTAAGAACTGATAAGAATCCAACTGACAAATTACCAACCATTTTAAACAGTGTCTGTAGCTTAACTTTATAACTGTAACACACTTGTGTTGTGAGTACCAGCACAAAGCAGTCCTCAAGCAATATTCTCAGAACGACGAACATATTCTTACCAGGCGTAGCGAGTACGCGATCTTCTGAGATGGTCGGACTTCTACCCCGTAAACTAAAAACCGAGCTCGATATCGAACCTGGTATCTCGAGCGTCTTGGCACTATCGGCCGGAGAGTTGACCGAACTACTTGAGCTGCTCGACTGCTCACTATCTTCTTTGCCGGTTGATGATTGGCAGCCGTAAGCAGGGTTGTCTTGGAAATTCTGGGAACGAATCAAGTTAACCTCTCTATCCCTATTTACCTCCTTGGTGGCAACTTTGGTAGTTAATTTTACCTGTTAACGATAGGAAAACATGTATACATGTTTCTCAGAGCTAATTGAAATGGTACTATTTCGGCAAATTTATTTATCTCTTTAATAGTAACTTTACCTTTAATATAACATACCAGAAATATGTTTTCATAACTATTTATAGGGCATACCTTAACGGACGCAGGCTTATTTCGACTGGTGCTGGCACTGCTGGCCGTACTACTACTGCTACTACTGTGATATTTAAAAGAGAAACTTTTTGAATTAATTGCTTCAATTGATGTCTCCGAAGACGTCGTCGACGGCGATCGTGATGATCTAGAGTGTCGAAATTCTGTAACATGAAGTATTTTACATAAAACATATCGTAATGACACAATATTATCGATATTCAAGACCCTTCACCTTTTTAAAGTCAAACCGAACAACTAAAACTACATCGTCTATAATAAAGTGTCCTAAGCTAGGTATAACTAAGTTAAAGGCCTTGAACTTACCAATATGATGCTTAAGAGCCATTGGTTTGAGTACCTTATGGCATTCATTGCAACGGACGAGGTAAAACTCGTCCCATGCTGGACAGAGTCCAAATAGATCTGCATCTGTGAAGTAATAAAGATCAATAACTATATTGTTTAACTTCGAAACAAATAGTTCTTGTGACACGTTCCTGTGACAACATTGTAAAGCGGACACCAAATAAATATTTACAATTCTCTTCAAATATGGTAATATAACAGTAATGGTTATAAGAACAATCATCCAGTTAAAATCAAACCTATAAAGGCTTTATTGGATAGATTTTTTTACTTTCCTGAATATCACTTGTGTCTAACTTTGCAAAACCTAAAAGAAAAAAAGTCCAACTTTGCTTCGATTCCTTGACAAATGGCTTTTAGCAACAAATATTTATTGTAGTGTCAAGCTGTACGGCGATCGAGTATGAAATTTGGTTTTTGAGGGATTTTCGTTAGATAGTTGAGGAGTCAATGTATTACTGAGAAGAAAACAAATCTTGTAATTAAATATTGATGTGTTTAGTGTTTTACAATCAGCCCACATACCGTCAATTTATCCATTTCCTTGTGCTAAGAATATACTTCATTATTTTCGAGCTGTCAATTTCCGTATGAATAGACTTAATATAAAACCGTTACTATAATTTTTTCTATTTGTACTTTACCTTCCCGATTTAACAACATCGAATCCGACTCAATTTCACAGTCCGGGGGATCATCTTCTGCAAAATAGGATGAACATCTATTTACTGACATAGGCATTGCATTCTTACAATAAATATTATGAGCAAAGCATTTTCCGTAAGGTACCGCATTTTGGTGTTGAAACTTGCACGTGCATCTAGCCTACGAGATTTAGATTAGCAATTATATACAGCCGTCCAATATACCTATATGCCGTATCACAGAATGATATCCAAAAATGAATTGGAAAGCATTCAGCTACTAAATACAATTAGGAGAAAACTAACTAAGTTTTAAGCGTTTTAGGGAAGATGATTTAAAACAAGTAACACATATGCTAGATTCTCCATACCCCTCAAACCACTCCGTTCACTAAGGCACTTGGATATGCTTCTTATATAATATAAGCTGTATAAAGTTATATTATTTATATA
>NW_019213968.1:185744-207246 GCF_002532875.2 Varroa jacobsoni | reverse complement strand
ATTAATCCGAAGAGGTTAGATACAAAGCTGCTAAGACGTACACCCAAACACACACATCAATACAGGAAGAGGGACATGGATATACACATTGATTAGATGGAGATAAGCGTTAGGAGACACCGTCAAACAGCGAGCGCGGCCAGCACGACACAGTGATAATGCTAAGATACGGCACAATATAGCACAGCTGATCGGTGAACACTAAGCTACTCTCATCATAACTACCGACTAGAATCAACAGCCAAGCCCAAATCACATTCTCTATTAAATAGTTATTGTATTGTAGAAAGCAATAAGCTATGGTCAGGGGAAAGAATGCGCAAACTCGCATCAAGCAACTTCATGCACTACAACAACCTTTGCATATCCCTGAGGTGGTCGATTTGACTACTTAAGTCGGCTGGGATTCTAACCCCGTGGCCTACAGTCAGTGGCCCAGTAGGACGTTTTCCAACCCAAACGATTGCATTTATACAAGCGTAGCTTTGGCATGGCACCAACCTGAGGGCACGGGTATGCCATTTCGGGCTGCCCAGATAGTCCAGGGGTTGTCCATCACTGTACCGCTTCCGCTCCACTCTCCAGACAGCCCAGCGCCACCATACAGCAGACGCCTCCACCTCTGCCAGAGCAACTGCTCCTAACAACTGATTTTGCTGATTGCCTGTCCCAAGCTAGCTAATCGAACAGCCAGCCAGTAACAAGCATATAACAACAGCAGAATCAATGCTAGCACCGCCACAGCATTACGGCAGCACTTATTAGGTTTCAATAACCACACAGCTACGAGCAGCAGCAGCGCCAGGAGCAGCAGCACTTGAAACCACCGGAGTTGTTGTTGTAGAAGCTGCTGCTCCTGCAGAAGCGGCCAATTGAATGAACGAGTGTCTACAAAGTGGCCGACGAACAAGAGCTAACAGACGCAGACGAAATCGATATATTTTCGCACTTTCGGATCATGTAAAACGGCCGTGGAGTTTAGTTTCTGCTATAAAATATGTTACTTACAATTACATATACGTAATGAAAAATGATAGAGAAAGCAAAAAGATTATAGAAGTCAATGCACAAAAATAAGTAGTGTGCTACTAGTAATAGTCTAGCGGACTGTTCTATCGCCAAATAACCTGTAAACAACCAGAAATTGGTGGATGAAACTGCCATTTGCTTGATGTTCGTCTGTAGAAGCTAGGCGCTGTCTTTTTCCCCGTCTTAACCTATCAGACGACGATGACGACGACTAAATAAACTGTAAGATTTAAATAGTTGTATTCGGTGGAACGGAAAGGAAAATCAAAACAGTGTTCCAGGCATGTGAGTAATAATGTATGTTTATTCCAGTAACTTTTTAGACTCTTTCATGTAACCATGACGAAAAGGTATTTCCACTGATAGTTCAATTATCGCTAGCGAAGCTGCATGTTACTAACCTGCCTTCGTACTTCTAACATTGTATGTAAGTAAACATTTGTATGAATGTATTTCTTAATCGTCAAACCTAAAAGTCATGATACTTATTTCCACGGTGGCTTGCTCGGAGAAGCAGCTGCTCTTTAGTAGCTTTAGCTGCTCTTTAGGTGGAGAAAAAGAACCTTTAGGAGTACAGTAGTACTTTGGTTTAATGGGAAAGTTAGTTCTATTTCCTCAGGTGAACGTGATATCACATGCATTGGAATAAGTCAGCGGTTAACTATGTTCATTATTGTCGTCTAGGCTAATCGGGACCACCATTTACTCCACTGGATCAAATTTGACATAAATTACTTGACAAATGAAGGTATGCAAGCGAAGAATGCACATGATTAGTTAAAAGTGTTTTTAGGTGACGATAGCCAGGCTAGTAAAGGAAAATGTTTCCGCAATAGTTTAGTGGGTAATGTATTTGTCTGCAGCTTATAGGGACAAGTTGTGGTCTAGGTCCGAAGCCGGGAATAAACACACCTGGTTTCAAGCATCTGATGAAATGCACAAGAACGATACCAGACGTAAAAATCTAACCATAGTTAGTAGAAGAAAATAATTGTCATATTTGTGTGCGTCAGTGTTAGGTGTTTTGTTAAGTGTAACTCAGCAAAGATATTCGAGATCCTAGTAGGTAGATTCTGTTTGAATAGGAGCTAATTAGGCTGAAGCTGATTAGGAGAGTTGTCTAGTAGTTTACAAATCACGAAATTGTAGTCCGTATTTTATTATGGGAGAACGAAATGCATGAAGCCTGTATCAGAGAACTCGTTTTTGTAGCAATAATATTAACGAAACACCTAGAGCCATTACTATGTTGTATGTAATTATCATTACTTGTTGAAAAGGAAGTTAACGTGTTAACAACTCATTCTAAAATGTAAATACAGTGGCGAGTATCGAGCATGACGACTTGCACAAAAAAGTTATTCAACAAGCCATAATAAAGAGCAAATTATTATGCATCTGTGGGCTTGTGCATGTTTGTGGGTGTGCCTACTTCCAAGTAATTCGGACCTATTTAGTGATGATAACCCTGCCGTCTAATGCGTCTACCATATATAATACTACACTTAAAGAAAAATCCCATTGAAGCGGTACGGTGTCATGCGAGGCGCACGGTCAAAATTTTTTTTTGTTAAGATCTCTTTACTAACATGTTCCGCTTCTGTTCAAGCATTATTTGTAGTTTTGCCCTCTTTGTCTCCTATGCAAATTTCGCAGACTTAATTATTAGCAGAAAGCAATCGGTAGAAACTACTTGCTTTACAACTAGAAATATAGCTAGTCACACCGAAACCCTGCTCTAGACACCTTAGTCAAATAGTGACGACTCGAGATTGACGACACTATGTAATCGATTCCGTATCACATTAGTAGTATGGTACGCTTTGATAATTCTTCATCCGAGGTTTTAAAGGCTTTGAAGGCGCCCTAGGTTAGAAGCACTGCTGTCACTATCGGTCGATAAATATCTATAACGGGCACGAAATCGACCGCATTGAACAATAAAGTTCACCTATATAGATACAGATACTAGAAGAAAACGAAAAGCCCCATATTGGTATTTGCGTCGTGCCTAAACAGTATGATACTTTGATGGGGTCGTTCATCCAACGACGATGTCGATGGGTCTCTATGAACACTTGAAAGAATGAGATATCAATATGCGATTTAACCTACGTTCTCTGTTTTAAGAAGTTTCCATATCAGACTCGGATACCATTGTCCTGTACAATAAACCGTTTTTTCTGTAACTCAAACACAACAGAGCATTGTATTAAACATAGCATGATTGATTAACTTGCTTATGCATTTATCTATCTGTTGTTAGTTTATCTGTAAGAATTGCTGCGGTAAATAAGTGGCCGGTGTTGTCATTTTGCCAACGTCGCATGTAATATTAAGTGTAATAGTAATTCAATCAATACAATGCTCTGGCGTGTTGTTGCAGGATTGCGGAACAGACGTTGACGCGAAACGCTGCCGGAAATGTGGTGGGTTTAGGACGACCTGCGGACGTAGAGTTAGATCACCGGGTTCGCTCTGTGAGCAATAAGTTTGCTGATAATGTACATATAATCGCCAATGAACCGACCCTTGCGTGCTATCGTCTACAGGAGCACGTGCGGAAAAGTCTTCCAGGACTTGTTGAAAAGCAATATGCGCTCGTAAGAAATGATCGTGCTCTCGAAGGGCGTGTATTTGATCTCGATTATGATATTAAAGCAGTAAAGGATATCTACCCGGCCGAAGCGCGTTTTCGGACGGTTCAAGAAATGTTGAAAAACAGTATATTTATGAAGCAAGAGCTTGACCAAAGTCGGATAGCACGTAGCTATACGACAAATGAAGACAAACAGAGCAAAAAAATGAAAAGGTCTTCAAGATCGTTCGATCGACAAGGCACGGAAGGGGTCCGCTTAAGTACAGCAAGCGGCGAGCAACGAAGTACTCCGTTGTTAATTGAGAATTCCATAGGAGAGCGTGGGAGAGGCAGTTTAAAAGAAAATTCAAAAGAACGCTCGGGAAGTATACAATCAACGGGCTCTTACAAAAGCTTCCTATATCATCGGATAAATGCTCCAACAAAATAGAATGTTTTCTCATTGCTTATATAACGCTTGTGCATACTTCTTAATCTTCTGCACTTCTTCAGAAGGCGTAACATTAGGCACAAACGGTCTTCAATACGATCGTTCTCAAGGTGTATTTGTGTTTCGACGAAATGTCGTACGATATTTGAGAGCTGAATAGAAAATCATTCGCAATTGCGCACTAATGAAAGACTCTGCAAGATGTATCAAAGAGTTGTCGTAACGTCTTCAACTATATACTCAATGTTCTATTCACACAACAAAAACAATTCACAAATCTATGATGCATTTCACGTAGAATCGCCTGCTCCACATTTCAGGACTAAGGAAATTGAAGCTTTGAACACATAGCATATTATATCATTATATCCTTATTTGGCCAGTTATGTATGTCGACTTTTCATAAGGTGAATGAAGTAATACTTTGTATTCACATAAACAAGGAGTGGTGTATATATTTAAGTAAACAGGCTAGAGCTACAGCGGTTGTATAATGTGGCTAGGTAACTGCTGTCTTTTTAGTAGTAAAGGCGCATCTAACATGACTTAAGTCGTTGCTTCTAAAATATAATTTTGCTTTTACTTCTGAATGAAAGCAAAGGCGCTATAAATATTAGTCAGCTGTTCTTGTTGATCAAAAATTTAAATAAACTTAACACACAGGCCGAACGCTGCATCAGTTCGAAAAATCAACGGTTGAGTCGTGGTTGAATAGTTCGGTTGTTTTAGTTAAAAGAAAATCACATATTTCTTTAATTTTACATAAAACGTGTATACGTTGTTTGCCTCGCGGTTAAGCGAAAGAATATTAAGGCATTTATAGCCATTTAGCTTTACGTCGTATAGGAAACCGCGCTTATAAATCTTCAGTAATAGTAAGGAAAGAAAACGAGTGCGTCTTCTGCTTTTATCAAGGTAGACTAATGCAAACTGAGCTGAGTGAATATGCCTCCTAAATTCGTTCGGAACGCCTGCTCGGATCTTGTTGGAACCAACGCACGTCATCGTATTGTTCGAGTTTGAAATATAAAATTGCACAGGACGTGAGATCAATATGCAAAGGGATTTTAGATAACCAGATAATGTGAAAGCGCTTAGAGAAAGTCTGAAAGTTATAATACAGCTTAGTTTTATGCGTATTAAATGAGGAGAATCTTTGTGTATCAGAGCAGTACAGGCTAAATCATCGGTACGTGGTATACAAAAGCTAAAGTACATAACTTGTGTTTTCGAAAAAAAGAAAAGTTAGAAACCAAACCGTACTTAAAGGTTACGAGACGCGGCAATCGTAAGCAAAGTGTCTCACACAAAAGCATCTTTTCAAAGTGGCAGGAAATTAGGTAAGCACTGAAGAAGATTTAAAATCTCAACAGCGCAGTCCATGGCGGGGCACACCAAAATACCACGAGAAAAGGAAAGGTTGCTAGGAATGTTGTTGCTGCGATTTACTACATGTTTGGACGTAATATCATTAACAATACTGAGGAACAGATAATACACCTATATATATCACGAGTCGTTAAGGACATTCGAATTGGGCCGAATGAGATCTTAAGCAAATGGAGTAAGATTGGGTATTGTTATGGAAAGGAGGTATATCTGTTTCGGTTGTATTGACAATGTACAAACCCGCTAGAGTACCCGCTGTCCTTTGCAGATTATTAGAAGAAATTACTGTAATCAGTTGTCTTTGCTCTTCCCTAAAGATAAGGGAACGATAATAATATCCTTAACTGCCGATTTGGCAGCGCGTTAAGTTGGAGTCCGTGGGTAACCAAAAATCATGGCTTGCATCCGAAGTAGCTGAGTTATTAAGCCATGAAGATAGGAGGCAAAAAGATTCGGCCAGAACAATAAGTATGAAATAGGGTGGATGGACGAATAATATTAATGTGGCAACAAAGAGCGCCTTTATTTATGCAAGCTAAACATACAATAGAATCATCTGGATTCAGCATATACTCCAGGAATGTGATAATGTGATAGACATCGCTGCTTGCAAGATGTCGCTGCTTAATCTCCATATTTATTTAAATTAGACGGCTGCGTCAGCGTCAGTCATAGTTGGTACAACCTTTAAATACTAGCATTACTAGCAACCTTTAAATAGCATTTTGAATTTTTTTTATAAACCTCTGCGTAAGTCTCATAATTCCAAAATGGTTCTATGACTCTGAAATGGCATTTTGCCACAGTTCTTTTTTTCGAGATTAATTGATTAAATAAGTTTTTTCCTGTAGTTTATATATAAGCTGCGCTCTCGAGCAGACCGAGACGGGTGTTATATCGTAGATATCTGAGAAAACGCACTCAGCAGCAAATGGACGATACCGGTGTTAAAAGTGGTTTGAACAATCAGGCTGAGCAGTGCACGTTCTCGTGGAACTGTTCATTTACGCTCATGATGCATAGATAAGGCTTATGTAGTTTGTGTAAAAATGGTAGTGCAGCATATGTTAATCTCACTAATTAATAAATTATTAAGAAAATTGAGGATTTAATTTAGTTGATAACATACGCGTTTGTCATGGAAATTTCGAATTTGGAAAACTATCACTTTATGACAGAGCGCTTGATATCAGCGACCCGGGTAGCACAATGTATCACCTACTAAAAAGACAATTACTAAAGATGCAAAATAATTCGGCTTACGATGCTAGAATCTTTTCGAAAAAAAGGCCTCCAGGAAATAAACGGCGGGACGCAGAAAAGTATATATGAAATACAAAGACATTTTTGTCAAGACCGTGCATCAGCCAGAGCTAGTCGGAACTGGAAAAGTTACAAACTAAGAATATTATTCAAAATAAAATCGGGCACCTCCAGATTTGCTTCATTCTGTCGGATGAGAAAGTCATCATAAGGCACCTGAAAACACTTTGGCACATACCAACGTCATCGAGTTCATGGCAAATCTGGCTGAGTTGTAACTTGAAGTCACTTTCTAAAGCCAGGAAATTAGTTATGTGCGTTTGGCTACTGTCGAGAGCTTATACGATAGTTAGCAACAACTTCTTTCCTCTTTAGAGTATTATAACATTATTATATAGTATAGATATTGGTTCTGTTCTTACATCTTGTTTTGAATGACACTGGAGCTCGGATTGGGACAAAATAAGGCAGTAGCGGGCAGCCACGATTTCGCTGAAGAGGTAAATAATAATATTGAGGATAATGATATAATAAAATTCCCCCGCGTTAATGAAGAACTGTAAATTGGGTTGTTTAGCTTTTATATGAAACCCATTTTCCAGAGGGTAGTCAAATGAGACAAAAGTTTGATCTGAAAGTAATTTCGGTTTAGCGAACAGCATTAATAAGTGCGCGATTATCACAAGCAATAATTTACCTTCTTCTGTACAACATTATACGGTAGAGTATATACAACAGTAGAGACTCTTTTTACAGACAAAGAGAAATAAAATAATTTAACAATGTACACTGAGTTTATTAAGTTCTTCTACAACTATGAATTTTTAAACAATGCGTTAAGTTAGACGCGTTGTTTAGAGAATTAATAATGTCAGGGCTATTTTGTTTATGCGATCTAACGTCATTCGAATATTTACTTTTGAACTTTTCTGAGAAACAAGAAGTACCAAAGCTGGTTCCTGACGAGCAACTAGTAAGCAAAAAGAAAATATCTGCTAGTTTATTTTGTTACTCACATAATATTTGTTGTTAAAGAAGTTGTCAACAATTGCGTGCTTCGAACACAAGTATATATAAAGTATACAGCACTCTGAATTAGCCAGTCAGCTTCAACGTTAGGCAGTGTTTAGTAGCTTGAGCCAAAGGGTGTAGTTGCAGTTTCTGACTGAACTTAGCATTACTGTTAAAAAAAAAATAGCCTTAAATAGTTATTAATCATAATGATTGTTTGGCATCTGCTTCAGCTTTGTTTAGATTTTATAAACGTTTGAGGAAGCAGACTTGTTCATTATGAAACTTTGATGATAGGCCTAGAGATCGGGCGGATAGCTGTGGCTCAAGAAAAACTCGTCTAACCTTATATTATAATTTGCTGATTTCAGCTCCAACATGTCACGTGGCACCGCAGAAACTTCGCAACTGAAGGCCAAGCTGGAGGAGCAGCTCGACAGACTTGTCGACCAACTTGCTGATCTTGAACAGGTTTAAAATAGAAGCTGTAGTTGTTCTTTGGTTTCTATTCAGAATTTATAGTCAAACCCATGTCGAACAAATGGTCTCATGAACCCTACTGAATGATTACTTTGTGGATGAGCTTGCTGGTAGCTTCCAAAGTTCAATCGAGAAGAGATTTCGGCAAATTTCAATATATATTGATTCGATTTAACTAAGATAACCTCATCATAATCGAGCGAAGAACTAAATAACTTAATATTGTGATTCCGGTACAAACAATAATGTTGGTATTTGCTGCGACCGCAATATTATTTTCAGGAACGCCACGAATTAAGTGAGGACGAGTACCAAGAGACGAAACAGGATACACTTGATCAATTAAAAGAGTTTAAAGAGAGCTTCGATAAAATACTCAAAGGTAATTGGATTCGACTTTTATTTAGGTTTTTTTTTATTTTCAACTTTGAAAAAGTTTTACTTGCTTTTATGATGTAGTAAGCTAAGGAAAATTGTATAGGTTTAATATTATTCTGAAGGTTAATATTGCATGACTGATCCACTGAAAAAACCTGTCATAGGACGTCTCATTGGGAAACTTATTGTGATTCCTTTCAGCCTACAAATAGATAAAACAGTATTCTGTACACATCACCATACTGTTTAGCTGTACCACACTGTTCTTGGTGTACGCAAAATGTTGTTTGCTAATACGTATCCCTTTTGTATTGCACCATCATCTCATCTTATACATCAATTCTTTCTGATGATTTGTATGTTAGACGTGTAGTTGGGTTTTCCTAAACGGCTTCTTCGTTAATCAACCAAGGTCCGGTGTATGCCGAGAATATGTTTGAGTCTATCCAACTCAGTAAATATTATAAAAATAAAAGTAATTTTGCTAGAAGCTTGGTAATGTGAAAACTCGTCACCCTTTGAAACGGCATACTAAGTCCGAAATCTAAGGAAACTGATAGAATTATCAGCTGCTTGCATGCGAGAGAGGTTAAATTAATTTTAGTACCTGCTGTACCTATTGTAGAAACTTTACAGCTGAGATTGGTCGAACTCAGCCTTCAACGCAGTTCAGGTCCGCAGTTAGCTTTAGCACAGATTATTATCTGTGCTACTTATAGCTTTACTATTTATTATTCACATAATGAAACCTGATTGTTTTAATCTTAGTTCAAGTGGATTGGAACCCTTTTGCATCACAACACGTTATGCACATAAAGTGAGCCAAAAGCCACCGGACGGTCGGAGAGTTTCAGTTTCATAACCGCTAAAGTAGTACGAAACGCGCAAATTGCTGTAATAATAAAGTGCACCCTATTATAATTTTTGTACTCCAATTATATAATGTTATTAGCATACTACAGGGTACTAAAGAATAAAACCAATTGAACCACCGCGTTATTTATTGTTATGACTATTGTGTTTTAGACAGATACTAGTGCCACAGCATTATAACATACCATTTTATGAATAGAGATGGTATCAGGGTATCACTGTTATGAATACGTTATGTAATTAAATCCGCTCTTTGTTACAGTAATAAGTACGATCACTTGCATATTTCATTTCGTTTCTTCCGTAGACGTAAAGTAAATACCGTTATGAACCTCTCTTAAAACTATCCTGTGATTTTAACTCACCCTGTACATTTTACATAAACCTTATTCATTACTTTTTTTTTGCTAAAATCTCGTTCGTATTAGAAACGCGTTTACACACCGTTCACATACTCCGTGCTTCTCGTCATATTTAAAATACTACTATTACTTTGTATATTACTATGTTCATTATTTTAGTCATTATATTATTTATCACCTGATGTTCCTATCTACTGTTTAAAGTATATGATGCTACGTCATACTACTTTAGTATTATGGGTTTGTCATAGTAGATAAACAAACACTCTTAATACACTATTTGCCGAATTTTTTGCACGTTATTATGAACACTGTAATTTTATATATCGCTTATGCGTAAATTTTTTTATATGTATTTTTTGTACATTTTTGACCATTTCTATTCATAAGCTCTATTTAGAAATAGTTGCGTCCCATTTGGTACAGTTTCTATAGCTAGTTTTCCCTGTTTGCTAAGCAGGTCACGTTTGCACACTTTTTTGTCGAAAGTCAATCATATTCTAGTGGCCATACCATCTTTTGCCATACTCACATCTGCTGCAATCCGGCACTCTCTTTTACCAGGATAATGATATCGCTAACATGAAATAATACAGATGTTTTAAAAATAATTATTCTCCTTCTTAGTTCATATTTTATTTTTGCATATAAACCTCGTTCATATATTTGCCTTAGTACTATTTTTATATACATGACGAACAGCGACATTAAACATTGCCATCTATGTTCAGTCAGTTTTGGTAATCAAAAGATGCGTAATCTAAATTATCTACATTTGCGATTATACTTTATTGGCTCGAAAAAGTATCGAAAATAGAATACTTTACTAACTATACATACCTCAATAATCCAATTCTTGTTGCCCTTTCAAAGTAATCCTTATTGCTTTCAATGCTTCTGCTAAAACAGTTTTTGAATTTAACCTCAGTTCTGCTATGGTTTTTTAGATTTTTTTCCTGAATCATGTCTAAACGTTTTCCTTTCCTGTAGTTCCTTCCGATGGGATTTGGGAATGGTAAAAGTCACAGAGGGATAGATCTAGTAAATTCAGGGGTCGGAATTACACATGCATCGGGTTTTTCTACAAAAGGGATGACATAAGTGGCGACGCGTCGGCGGTACTTTATTGTGGTACTCAATCTGCGACTTGTCCTTCGAGTATTCAAAGCATTTGTTCGGGGTATAGGATTACACAAGCTTTTTAAAAGCTTTCGGCATGACCTATGACAGCAGAACTGCTCCGCACGAATTCATGATATGCAACTCGTCAAACGACGGTGAAAAGAAACGTAGTTTTTTTACCCTCGTGCTTGAACCTTTGGTCTAGTTCGCATTGAAGCGATACTCTGACGATTGTGCTTTGCGCCTTTAAAAAATGAAGCACGGCAGAAAATCACTTATATTCCCGGCTTGTGATTGGCAGAGGCAAGCAAGTGTAACACCATCTGATCACGGGCCGACCTTCAATCAAAAAAAACATCGGGCGTTTCATTAATATTTCTTTGACACAAAAATATTTATAATCGTATATTTCTTTAAGTAAATTCTATACATCCTAACTTGGAACCACTTGCCCCATAACTGTTAAAAAAATGAACTACTCCCATTCGCAAATGTTCGTTAATTTATTATTTACTTAATTTAATGATCGTTTGAATGTTTGAAACTTATTTGTAATATGAGAGCTGCCTTAACAGTCTAAAGTGGGTTGAGTCATAGCAAATCTATTGCTGTATTGCTACTTAGCTACTTAGATTCGGTAACTCGTTACGAAGTACATTCACCATTTTTTAAGAAGGCGGAGCCCTTTTTCCAGGCCTTGTCGGACATTGACAATGGACTTCCTGCGGCATACCTATTGCTGTACTATCAAGAACAATAATACATTGCATGATGGTGTCTTCATGATCGTCTATATTTTTTTACTTAGTATGCACAGTACGCATATGCCCGTCAAAGCCTTGACAATCTTGGCCGTATAGGTCTTAAATATACCGTAACTTATATCTATGCCACGTAGTAAATTAGCTCTCCAAACAAATCGGAGATACTACTCCCCGAGGTCGGGGATAAACGAAAAATAGTCTAAGTTTTGCTTTATTCTTGCCCTATATCCATTGATGTTACCATTTGAAAGCGTTATTTCTCTAATTGCGCTCGTGTCAAACAGCTCGTTTATCCATTACTAGGCCTTTCCGTCAGCTAATAAATGCAAAGATCGCATTTTGGGACGAGTTAGATTAGCTCCGCCTGTATAGACACCGTTTCTACGCTCCTGCCACCCTAGTGGCAACTGTTCTCTGTGCGATCATCGGGATGCTCCTTTCCTAAATGCAAAATCACTATTCTTCAAAAACTCTCTTGGTTGAATTATTGTGAGACAGAATAAGTCAAGAATTCTTGCTACTGCTTGGCCATCTTCTCTAAGTCCGGTACTCGACCTTTTCATATTTTTTTTGCCCCAGTTTTTTCAAAAGTTTACTTCCGAAATTCAAAATGCCTGACAATAGTCATATGACCGAAGTCTATCTTTGCAATCACTTCATAAATTCTTTGGCAGCACTCTATTTCCAAAAGTGCTTTCAAAAGATACCTTTTGATCAGTTTCGGACGGCCGAGTAAGGCGGAATGCACCCTCCAAATCCAGAATTCCAATATAGAATTCATTTTTCAGAAATCTTTTTAGGCACAAAATCCATACCTCAAAGTAGGCGCTGAAAACGTACTTTTATTTACAGGGTCATGCTTAATTCTATAGATTTAATATTGTTTCAAATAAAAAAAATTGTAAAAGGATTAATTAGACTCGAGTAACAAAAGCCTACGGTTGTTTTTGAAAACACTGCGCTCTATTACAGAGCCAATCCGGAGAAGTCTGAGATTGCATAACTTTTGAACTACGCACCGTTAGCAGACGAAATTTGGCTAATAAATATTTCGGTCTTCTAGATACTTGTAGGTAAGGACCAATGAAGTTTACTACAGGAGAAATGGATTTAGAAGAGAAAACATCTTGCAATCTCGAAGATCAACGCTCTGTAGTCAAGTTTTTTTCCTTGAGAGCTACAGCGCTGCGGAGATTCATCGAAAACTGGTAAAGACATGAAACAAGGAAGCCTTAAACAAAACTACAGTACGTGAATAATGCAAATGCTTCAAGAATAAACATCAGAGTGTCGAAGGCCAGCTAAGAGATGATATCGGGACCCGAAGAACAAGAATGAATCACCGCAATGGAAAAGACATTTCTTCAAAACACAGCTTAGAGTCTAAGGGCTATGTTGGCTAAAGGTGGCATTTCATATAAGTCATGTTACAGAATTATAATTAAAATACTGAAAATACGAAAACGGAGTAAAACATATTTCCCTACGAATTATTCTAGGTCAGTCGTAAATGCCAATGATGTATTCCAGCTGCAATTTACGGAACTTTAATAAATCAAGGACCTGTTTTGAGCATACGGTCATCATAGACTAGGCATGTTCAATCCCTATCGCCGGCCGGGAAAAGACTAAACGAAGGAATGGCCTTGTCTTGGAGAAAAATCAAGTTTGGGCGCAGTACTGAGCAAGTTCCGACATAAAATGATGGAAGTGCTTTCGATGGACATCAGAGCCATATGCTACTATGAGATATTCGCCAAAAATAAAACATAATAGAACTTGATATATCGAATTTCTCAAAAGACCCATGAACCGTTGGCACGGCGGTCAAAAGCAGACAGCTTGGTTATTGAGTGTCAACCACATACCTCATCGCTATGCTTCAATTATTTTTTGGCAAAAGAATATCCAACGTTGGCTTTGACCCGCGTATTTTTCCGATCCAGGTGATTATAGGGCTTTCGATGCTCTAAAAAGAACAATTGGCAAGCAAATATATTCCACTACCGATTTATTTCAAACAACCCTAGACAGCAGTATTACATATGAAAAGGCTCATGGTGTGGCTGTTCCGAAGCTGCCAAAGGGCTGGAGCAAGCGTTAAAAAATAGAGAGTGCTTCTAACACATATTAAAATATCATCAATCTAAGCCAACTCATTGAAAAGTTAAAATTCGCCGTAGTAGCCTAATATGTTTTACTTCATTACACAATAGTCGATCGAATAGGTTAGAAGTCCTGTTCTGCTTGGTTACAGGTGACATGACGTTGGTAGATTCATTTAATGGAGTCCAGCTAGCTATTCAGGCAGCCATTTCGAATGCCTTTCAGACACCCGAAATTATTCGGCTTTTTGCTAAGAAGCAACCACAGCAGCTCCGACTTCGGTGAGATAAGAAAAGAACTCGTTCTATAATCTCCGCCTTGTCGTGTCCATCTATAATGACTTCGCGTTTGGAACCCCATTTGTTTGCTACGGCTAAAGCACTTCACCATCAATATTTTCACTAGGGATAAAGCTGGGTTGGCGGCAAATTTAGGTTTAGACAAAAATTATGTTAGATTGTTTAGAATAAATGTGTTTTACAGGCTCTCAGAGTTGGAACGAGATATGAAGATTTTGCGATCGAGTCCCGAAATGCACACGCGTCAGAAGTTAGAAATTTTGATGGCACTACGGAAATTGGGAGAAGAGCTTTCATCTGAGGAAGCCGCCTTCGTTGAGAAACACTCAAACAGTGATATGAGACAATTCGAAAAGGTCGTGCAAATTTGCTCAATTATTAAAATTCAATATAATCGATATTTGCAACCTGCTATTTGTGTTAAGAGCATGACTATTAACGCGTTTTTCTCATATAGCGTGTTTCTTATTAATTTTAGGTTTCCGAAGACGTCACTATCTCTGAACAGAAGCTTCTCCAAATGGCCAGTAATAACTAAAACTAGTACCGCCTAAACACTGAGAAATGTGTGAATTCCAAAATGGTGTCAGTAAAAGACATGCGCATAAAACTCGGAAATATATAATTCATATTTACACATAAAAGTTACGTGAGGCTTATTAAGGGATATATAGTGGATCTAAATTTACTGGATCTTAAAGTAACCAGATCAACTGATATACAATGAATAAACAAAATCTCATCACGATATTCGCTTTATTCGTCTCTGTTGGTGGTGTTGTTGGTGTGGTTGTTGTTGTCGTTCCCGTTACAGTTTCTGCACGTCTCTTACCAATACAAGATGTATAGAACCTCAGAAACAGGCTTATTGTCACCTTCTCACCTTCTCGACTTCTTCACCTACATTATTGAAATTAGCCTTTATTATTATTATTAATTAGTTATAATAAATGATTTCTGTAGCGTCTCCTTCACACATCAGCCAACATTCATTATCATTGTAGTAATAATAATTATTGTTTCGTTATAATCATTCTCGACAATAGCATCAATCACCTATTTACACTAATGCGGCCAGTCTCTCTAGTTGCTTTGCTCAGTTGTTGTCTCCTGGTTTTCATCATCTACTTATTATGTACCTTTGTTATTGTCTTTCAAATTATATCAAATATTATCATCATGACAAAACAGCGTTGCTACCGCGTTGTTTGCTAACCCTTTTTATCAATCTGTTTTGTGTTTTTTTCAATATAACTTACTTTCTTCATCATTATTTAATTTAGCAAGGTACTTCGAATCGCTGGTTAGCCTGTTAAGCAAAACTTATGTTCTTTGTCACATCTAACCTCAAAGAAAATGTTAAAGGAATTTTTAAGCTAAAATGAAAGTTCGATGAGGTCATTGTAAACAAAAAACGCAACAAATAAAAATAAAGAGGCAGAAATACAAACAGAAATTGTCCTGCCTATCGTTTCCAGTCGATCGGTTTTTTCTTTATCGCCACGGCCGCTCAACAATGTTGCCATTCAGTTCCTTTCCCTTGCATCGCCATCATCATCACCATCGTCATCATATTGCTACGATGATTAGCAGTAACTGCAGCAGCAACATCCGTGGCATAAACGTAACCATTACTTGGTGATTACTTCGACGGCTACCAGCCATAGAAGGCATTAAGTCCGCAGCTACATATGATTATGATGATGACAACGATTACGCATTCTAAATCGATCGATAATTTAAGGATAAGGTCTGGTTTAATTCATACATGGATAAGGCCATATTGAAAGGGACATTGTTCTTACTGAGGTTCGTAAGTTATAATCTTTCGGGTTGTTGATGCTGCTTGTGGTCTTTCTTTCTCGTTAGCACACTCTTGCTAATAATCTATTGTTTAGACGTTGTTGTTGCTGCTGTCAACATTACCGCCATGGGCATCATCATTAGTTTGTGGTCGTATGCTTTATATATCAGTGGAGCCAAAAAAGTTGTTCCACATAGCTCTCTCAGTGTTCTCCAGCGTATGTGTCTGTGCTGGCATAACACATTTTTATTATTGTTATTACCATTATTATTACTATTATTCACTCCCAGATCTTCTGTGATAAATAAATAGTAACATTCCTTCTATCTAATCTATACTCTTTGTCCCTGGTTTTCATTCTCATCGCGCTGTCGTTTCGCGTTCTTCTCGACCGCCTTGGAAGAACCATTACCAAGTTCCTCTTCACATGACTTGTTAGGTTGTATTTCGTCACTGCAGTCCGTGTTATTTTCGTTTTACACTTAGTTCACTAGCTTTTTGAAGTTCCTCGCGTGAACTGAACTCAGCTTTCACGGTTACACATTTGTCATTGATACTGTCACTGTCGACGTGTATATCCTCAGTCAACTAACTCTATGCTGAATCAATATTGGTAGCTCCACGCTGTGATGTCAAGTAACGTTTGTTCTTAAGAATTCTTTTAGATTTTCCTTTCAACGATTATCTTTTCCTTCTGCTTGCTCCGCTTACGCGGCTTGAGGCCGCTAACTGACACCGCAACTTTTTAGATATTATTCTGAACATTAGTGTTCATCGTAGCATCACACATTCTTACGGAAAAGAAGGTTGTTTTTGTCATGTTCTTGTCATCTGGCCTTTGGTGCTACTGCTCATTGGGGGTAAACACTCTCCACATATATTTTCCACGTTACCTCTCATAGTGAATCTCCTCCTAGTGATATTAACCATGTTACATGTGGTAACCTGCTTGTGTAGGCCGATGCTCCTAACATGTTCGTATTGGCATGCTGTCACGACGACTGCTTCAAGATAACGATTCATTAGTGCTGCGTTTCTCGTAACCTCCCTTTTTAGAAACGGGAAATTAGTTATTGTTGTCAGAATATTATCATCAACATCTAGAATAGTATTTCAATTTCTATTCATTATAACCCAAAGCTATCAATCGTCAGCAACGGCGTTACTACTTATATGGTTGTAGCAGTCGCAACGGTGTGGAGAAAACTCATGTTTTAATCACCTGGAAGCAGTTAGCTATATACTAAGAACCTCTTAGTCATTTCACACTATATGTGGTCTTGGCTGTGCAAAAACCACTAGACAACTACAACTACCACCATTGTAACACACAATAGACCAAATAATAGGAAAAGACGAAAATTAGTTAAATAAAATTAGTAAATCAGGTTTATGTACTACCAGTCACCCCTCCGGTAACAACCCCATTGTTAATGCAAACGTCAGTTTACATCTTGAATCGTAGTCCCTCTGTAGTCGCGTAAATGATGTACTTTCTAAGAGCAAAATTTAGTTGCGCCATGTTCTCCGCCCCTCTCACACTCAACGCCTACCTAGGCATCCATTATTATTAATTTTCTCATGGTTCTACAAAACAGTTCATCGCCGTTTTTGTATCTACTGGTAGTGGCACACTTCCGTTACATTGCTAAGTATAGCCTTTTTACTAGATGGGGTGGGTGTGTCCTTTGCAAACAGCCACCTTGATACGGAGCAGACGAACCGACAACAAGTGTCAAAATATAAACTGAGGAAACCATGTTTTTGTTGTGATGGGATCCACGACCGGTGGAGTCTTTCTCCTGAAATTCTGAAGTGAAATATCCCAAGTTGAAACCTTCTTCACGGGAAACACCTTACACGTAAATGTGTAAGAATCGACCAGTAGAAGAGATTTTTACCACGCCGTGAAAATATCTCTGCGGGATCCCGAGGCAGCGGAGCGCAAAGGAGTCCAATTGACGCTGCATTCCAGTCAAGGAGGCACCCGATATAATATTAATGATAAGAATATAGTGACCACGTAAGGCATCCCACAAAATCGAAAGGTGGGTCTGTCGATTTGCAACAGTTCGAGCTGTCTATACGAGTCCTCACTCTTTTTGATAATATGAGTTGTCAGCAAATCTAGTTGTGGATTTTGATGGCTTTCTCCTGATAGCTGAACTTGGGCCGCTTGGGTGTTTTGTTAATGTGGTCGAGGCCAAGCCATGGCTTAGAGTTCATTGTGCCTTGTTGCCCATTCTGTGTAAGCTGTGGGATGTTGACAGTATCTCGTGCGTTTTCAATATATTGGGCGCGGCCCAACGTCACGATAGATAAACGCCATTTCTCAAATTCCTTTTCTGGTACGTCCAGTCGATTCTGAATTCGGTCCCGAACCGCCTGTGTAATGAGAACACGGAATCGTATTTAAAGATAGTTAGATCGGCTGCGTTAATTTTTAATAATTTTCTGTGACATCTGGGGTTTTATTCAAAAACAAAACCGGCAAAGTCGAGATTAAACTTTCGATGATTAAAGTAGTTGCTCTCGATTTCTATTCTCCTGTTGTTTTTTTTTATTATGCTAAATTCTTCTTCTAAGAAGAAGAACCTGCCTATAGAAAAGTCATTGCTCGTTTGATTTTTTTTTAGTGGCCTGATATCTACATGGAATTTGAAAGCTGAGCTTGCCTTGAGGTAGGGAATAGGTAACGCCGTAACGGATTTTGGGATAATAATGGGTTCAATTACTACAGCAAGATAAAATACAAATGTGTGGGACACCGATTGCAATGTTACAAGATTACTAAGACACAATAGGGGATGATCTGAGCCAAAATAAAAAGTCAAAAAAAATTGAACGTTCTGAACAGAGCAATGAAATTACTAAAGTATAGCAGTCATCATTTAAATAAGACAATATAATAGCACAACAAAGGGTGGCTGGAACAATACTGTTTACTAAAATGGCGTGATGGCAGAAATATAATGACAGAGCTGTAATAAAACCATAGAAGAACTGCAACGGTGGTAAGGCTATAGTGACGAAACAAGGTAATAGATCAACTATAACGATTCTGAAATGAGTACTCTTACCCAGGCTAAATAGTTCTGACCCAGTTCAGGTCAGAATTGAAAGTGTGGATAGTGTGACGTTGCGTATGGTGTGTACATTAAGTGCGGATCACGTGTTCAAGGTTGATAACCCTTGGTTTTCACAGGAAAAAGCGCGTGCACGTGATGCCACCTGTTGTGTGCACGTATGTGTGTAGTAACATATCTAGGTTATATATACAAAGAGCTAGGCTATATATATACAAAGAAATAATTAACTATCGAAAATCGGTTCAAATAATAGTTTAAGCAATAATTATGGGCGAGAAAGGCATCATTTCATTGCATTTTAAATAAAATAAGTAAAAAATTAAATAATTTTTTACTGAACTAAAAATCTATAAGAAACAAATACTATTTAATGCAATTTACACACCTGGAAAGGTTCACCGTGGTGAATTTTGAGCAGGAAAGGTGTTCCAAAGGTAGTAAATATCTCCTTCTGGTAATGGCAGCATGCGATGAGCATTGAATGATCGCTGTCTGGCCCTGTTCCGTTCTCATCACTTTGCTCCTTAGGAATTTCCTCCACCCGGTAAGTTTTATTGCTTACGTTTAATGACTCTAGGCTCGTCGTTTCAGACTGGATGGCAACAATCTTGTAAGAAACAATTTCTAACAGACGCAACTTTCCGGTTCCGTGCTCGGCATCCAGATCAGACGGTTGTAGGGCATTTCGCGCTTCAAGAAGCAGATCGCCAACGGTTCCGTTTTTGTTGGGATAGAGAGTCAGTTCACGTTCTTCTTTGAGCTTATAACCGACCCATAACACCTTAAACTGTCGCTTTGATTCAAGCTCGTCAATTGGGATGGACAAGCGCTGGTAGTGCATTTTCCGCTGCTGTTTGCCCTTAAAGACCGCTAGCATATCCTTGAGCGTGCCGTCAAAGCTAAAGCGTAGCGGATTTCCTGGTCCGTCACGATATGACTGCGTCTTGAAGAACTGCAGCAGCTTTGGGTGGGTGTCAAGGTGTCGAGCGACTGCGGCTGCAATCTCCTCGTAGTTCATCTTAAGCGACAATTCGAGCACAAAGCCAGGATCATTGGGGTCACACTTATCACAGAACAGCACTTCGACCCGATTCTGCAAATACCTGAAGTACTCCCGAACGTTAGGTAGCTCCAGTTTAGCAGCCTCATTTTGAGGCAAATACTTCTGGAAGCAGATTATATCCCCGTCCATTAGCTCGTCAAGCAATTTGTCGAGCGGGTCGTCGAGCTCCGTGATGGGTTCTAGTAGCGTGGGCTTCACTTCTTCAAAGACCAACAAAGGTGTGTTCTGCGGGAATCCTGCCCGCTTGTTTAATTCCGCCATCAACCCACGAAGCTTAGTCTGCATCGGGATATACTGATGGCCAATGTAGCTTAATTTTTTCTCAAAGGGATCATAAAGTTTAAAGAAAATGAGCACATCTGACTCGCGGTCGAAAAACGGCAAACTAGCCCGATCGCTATCATCGGGATTTACGGTTTCAACGAAAATCGTCCACGACCCGGCTTGATCCGAAAGATCTTGCACATGACGAGACATATCTGCCTCGTCTATTACATTCGGTCGGAACGTTTGATTGGTACGTAAGGCCATGTGCCACGGTCTAATTGCAGTGACAGGGAAACCGAGCTGAGCAGCAATCAGTTCCATGAGCTCACTTAGGGTGGCTGTCTTGCGTACTTTAAAAGTACGATAGTTGCACTTGTCGGGATCAATAAGGTCTGTTCCTTGATGAAGGTAGAAATGTTCTTCCAGAATCACTTGCACCTAGGAACAAAGGAAAGTATTCAACAGAGTATCACGACAACATTAGTATCAATGGAGTCAATTAAGTATTTTACTGCATACTGGTTATTTTACTGCAAAAACGAAATGTTTTGAGTCATTTGAAAACACTGACAGGATATCACCGGTAACCACACCAAACCAATGCGTTCTTATACTGACGTTTTTGTACTGCTCAATTACACGTTTTAGGTTTTCACTGTGTACGATTGCTCTTACGACGATAAAATAAAACACAGAAATAAAGCTATGTTAATAATTATAGAGTTCCATGTAGTTGCTAACCTGAATGTGTTTCAGTACTATTATCTTTTATATCATTTACTAATGCCAGGATTGTCTGACTTATATGGGGTCTGTTTTTGTAATAGGTGGAATGTGAAGAATTGTCCGTTATTAGTGAAGAATGTATGTAAAGCTATAGCTGCTGACGTAAATTTCTTTATTGGAAATATGTGTCCAAGTTTCTTCTCCTGAACAAGGATCCTCTTTCTTATAGGAAAATCCGCGTACAAAAAGTAGATCTTGGTACCGATTGAAGGCGACTTCAAATAATTCTCATTCCTTTAGCTAAATTTACGTTCTTACGCTGAAAAGCTGCGCAAAAGCTGCAGCAGCAGCACTTCGCCTTTAACACCGACAACGTTTAGAGATTTTATTTTAGAGAATTTAGTGCCGCAGCTAGAGCATTGTCTTTGTATAGCATCATTATTTCCCC
>NW_019213968.1:159401-185644 GCF_002532875.2 Varroa jacobsoni | reverse complement strand
GAAATAATGCACAGTAGTGGACGCTATCGACAGGGATCCTGGGAATCAAAGGATCGAGATGAGCTAGCCTTTTCTACTAATCTTCTGAGAAATTGGTTTTTCTCACCAAATGGTATTTATTTTCGTATGTAAGTCTAGAGGTAAAGGAGTTTGTTCATGCCACCAACCGAAAGCAGCCATTATGCAACATGATGACGATGGCCAGCGGCCATATAGTGAAAATGATGGAAAAGTTCTGTGCAGCTACACAGAAATGTACAGCTCAAACCAAAGAAGAATTCGCCAAACGGGCCGACCCCAATACAGATATCAATAAGGTTAATATAAAAGTAACGAGCGTTTAATGTTCCTTCTACCTCTCTAATATTAGTTTAGTTCTTTACATTACTCAAAATCGCGCTTTTCTACAAACTCGTTGCAATTTTATTATGCAGTGAACGGACTTATACATCAATTTTAGCCTCTATAGATGTAGGATTCATACATCTTAAATGCCGTTTGCTGAGGAAAAAGCTGTTAAAGCAATCACCTGGGATACTTGTTGCAACGAGGTTTCAGTCACCGAACGGCTACTTGGAGTTTGCTATGTTCAAAGGTGGATTCCCAGGCCTCGAGAACATACTTCGCCTATCCAAAATCGATAGCACCTCGTATAGGAAATGGCCAAGAAAATAATGTGCGGGCACCAGGCAGTTAAGCATTTTGGATGAATAAAATTGTCTCAAAACTTAGCCATGTATGTAATGTACTGAATGAAGCGTACAAGAAAGTACAGCTTCACATTAACCGTACACTTCTCACTTGGCACACCAGACCATAGACTTCTATGTAGTGTACACGAAGCAAAGAAAAGAATGGGCAGCTCTGCAACATTGGTCTAAGCTCCGAGCTAAATCGAATTTCCACCCCCAAAAAGACAATAATTTGCTTTTAGTAGAATTAAAAGGGTTTTATCTTTTTAAAAGTGTTTGAGAAAATCAAACAGTAAGGGTCTGTATATGGCTTAGCTAAATCGATTAAACGAAGCCAACAGAACAGACCCAATAAAGGAGGCAAAATCATCTTCCTTCACGATCATACCAGGCTTCACACGACAAAGACTTTTGAAAGCCGTCCTAGAAAAGCCTGAGTGGAAGATAAATCTTTTGCATCTATTATATTCATTAAATCTCTAAAATTGATTGAAACTAATAAACGGCCATTACTTCTGCACCAATTTAAATCTTTCCTTATATATAGATTACTTGGGGCTCAAAAGCCTTACCAATGATAAGCATTTAAATAGCAGTAAATCAGTAGACCACATTGTACTTTTAGCCTAGCTTTTATTGCTTATTATGCGCACAACTTCTCAATTCAGGTCCTCTAGGAAATTCTAAACTATCGCATATTATTTGATGAAAAATCCTACTAGATTTTACCAACGTTTTTTCAAACTGCCACTGTCCTTAACTTTTTAATCTCTTATGGGTGATCTGAAATCTGAGGTAATTCTCATATTCTATTACCCCAATATGTCGATTGGTTGTTCACCAAGCAAAGATGAAGGGATAAGGCAGTTACATTGCTTAAGCAGTTATGTTGTAAGGCCCCGATTACATTGGACAGCTATAGGCGCGTCTAGTCATAATTTAGTATGGCAAAATAATCAAAACATGTGATTAATACATTTAACCAAAAATATGTGATCGGAATGAGTCAATACTCTAAAAACCTACCTTTAAAAACGCAGGGCCAATAAAGTATCTATTAGTACTAATGGATTCCACACACTGCTGGTTGAACCGTAACATGTGATTGCGCAAAGCAAACGCAAAAACAACACACAGATACGGGGAAAGTTGGCCAGATAGTTACAGTGAGTGAAAAGCATGCGGTACCTCATATTTCGGCAGACTATCATTGTCACTTTACACATCTGATTGTGGAAGCGTTTTTTCTGCAAATAAAAAACGCTTGTGCTCTCTAATAGCTCTTACCTGCATATAAAGGTGAGCCTCATTCCGTTCTTTCCGTCGTTGTGCTTCCACTTGCTTCTCTTCTTGGAGACGTTCCATCAGCTGCTCAGGGATATCCTCTTTCTCTACCTAAGAAGTAGTGGGTGCAGTATTCACGCAAGGTCAACGTTATAAATATAATAGAAAAAAATATTTGATTGTTTTTTAAATTCTATAGATAGAACAGAAAATGGCATTAGTTTTCTACTAAAAGTATACATACTTTTCTACTTTTCTATTAACACTAATTTTACTATATAATAATAAAGCCACTAAAAAAGAACAAAACTTCAGACAGGTTACATAGTAACTGTTTTAGCTTTTAGTAAACTAAAACAGTTACTATGTAACCTCTGTCGTTCATGTACGTTATATATAACGAAGAGGACAGAATTGACTAGATTGTTGATTATCTGTACAGCTTAGCAGATTCAAAGTACCTTTTGTAAAACGTCCGGGAGGGCCGAATCACGAATGTAAACAAGCATATAGGCATTCGTGCAATGGCGGCTTATGGCAACTTCGTCATCGGAGCCTGCTCCAAAATTGTGCTCGATCGCCTCCTGTTTGGTGCAACGCGAGACAACATCGTCATCAAACTTGCACCACTTTCCATCTCCTTTCGGATTAATAAATACCACATAGTGTCCACCATGGTTATCACCAGAGTGTACAAGAACAGCATGGAGCGTGTAGTGGGCAGGAGTAGCTTCCTTTTGCTCTAGAAATTCATCCAAATCAAGTTTTTCAGAAAACTCAAACCTGAAATACACGATAAAAGAGCGCATTACAATACCATGGATAACATCACAAAGCATAGTGTAATGGGAACATTTTTCGAAAACGCCATAATGGTTAATAACAGTAATAATAATCACTGATGTTGCTTGCATAATCAGTTTGACCACCTACTGAAAAGCATCAAGTGATGATCAAGACCCCCGTGCGATAATTGGCGTTACTCTGCGCTAGTCACCCTTCAACCACCTCATTCAAGTTCGTTATTCTATGCGTGCTAAATGCATGTTAAATGTATGCGAACTAAAAACGGGAAAAAAACGAAGGTATATTGTGCAATACATTGGCAAAATAACCACCTGTCTTACTTTATATAATATGAGCTTAAATACAACGATGTTCATAGTGAAAAAAAAACTATTCTGTCAACAGAAGGGGTGACGGAACTCGAGACTCACGTTTCAAAAAAAGCCCACTTTATTCTACCCCTTCATGGTTCGATGACGGCTGCTAGCCTAACATTTTATAAAACCACATACCAGTATTTGCAATCGTACCAGTTCTACGTAGGATTAACTCGGTTAGAGTCGTAACACTACCCTTCAACAAAAATCAGTCGAACTGTAACGTACATGTTTAAAACCACGAAAAATGTAATAGTAAGTGTAACAGACGTTACACTGAATATTGTGGGCACTTTGTTATAGTAAATATACTAATGCTGTTAATGCTCACTAGTAAGTCCTCCATAAAACCTTGTGTTTACATTTTTGGAAAAAATCAGTTCTTTTATAAACCAAGTCATACTTATACCTTGATTTATCCACTTATTATTGTTTAGTAATGCACACACCACTGTACCATGTTGAAGCCCTACAATATTTTATCTAAAGAAGGAACTATCACTAACGTTAATGAATCTTAAACATGAACTAGTAACTTGGTTTTCCTATTCTTCGGCTTAATATGCTAAACATCAGTCGGTGAAGTCAAATTTGTTATGTACATATTTATGAATGATTAAATGTTCCGTGGCGTCTTTGCAAAAATACCAATTGATGGACATACTGTTAATTTACAAGCATGAAGAGGCAAGGTAGTGGTACTGTATTACTTGCAAACGTTACCAACCATAAACATCGACGAATAATAGCCTTTTAATTCTTAGAAGATACGTAAAGGTAACTTCGTTAAGGATGTCTTATTTATCAGATGTATTTACAATACAATAAGCCTTACGTCCCCGAATTAGTTATCGTACGGAAGGAATCTATTTATGAAAGAAAATTAGTCGGGGATAGAGTATTATATCTCACTTATGTTATCAACGTATCGCATATATGAATAAATCTTTCGAATCAACCTATTCGATAGATTTCGAAGCCTTTTTGTTAGATCTCTCAGTATCAATCATATTTTAAAAGTTGACTTATACAATAAACAAATTAAAATTTTTTTAATTATTGTATAAATCAACTACATCCAAGCGTCCACCTTTGTTCATCATGTAATCAAATGTGTTTTGTTCGGAATTGTTAAGTTTTGCAACAATGGCATGTTGTTATCTGTGTACGGGCTGACTTGCTCTGGTGTCTGGTTCAATGGAGAATCGTGTCCTGTCAGTGGTCCAAATGGATGAATAAATAACTTGCGACTGTGACACTGCGGAACTGCTTGCCTCATTACAATTTCACTATAGAAAATATGCGGTTTTTACAAGTACTCCTCTGATTTAATAATTCTGAGGCCTTGGTGGCGCATATAGACCCAGTGAGGGGAAAAACAGTGTTTCGGCGGGGATTCGCCGGTTAATCTGAAGTAATACAACCGTAGTAATAAAAAGTCACTTTCCATTAAAAATATTAACGCAGTTGACCTGCAGTAGCACTTACCTGTCATTGATCTTGATATTGGAATCTGTGGCTGGATCGTATTGGAAACGTAGAAGGTGAAGATGTAGAACGGGTGGAAAAGATTTAAAGATGATACCTTTTTCAGCCGCTTGTAACCCGTGTGTGCCCGCATCGTACTTATTCTCACCGTCCAGCGTCTCCTTGGCGCAATAGTCTTTAAACGAATCGACAATATCTTTTTTGCCCTTGACGTTCAACTGGATATCGTAAAAGGGTTCAATGCGCTTCGACTGGTAGGTTACATTTTTGCAGGCGATATACGAAATCATTTTACCTTCGAAGAGCTTCGGTATTGTACCCTCGACACAGGTCGCCTTCATTTTCGACTCCATGTTATCGAGAAGGACACGACAGAGCTCCTGAACGTCGTGCTGCATGAACGAGTCGAGAGTCTCCCATCCAAAGCTCTTGGTGAGCTTTTTTGTTCCGACGGGCTTGTCGCTGAATTGCAGCTCATGAAAGACCCTTTGCAGGGCCAAGGCAACCGACTTCGATGAATCGTCGCTTTCGGTCGGCATCTGATACACTGCCTTCCTCAGCTTGTTTGTAAAATAGAGGGTTTGCAGTAATGAGTTCATGTAGCATGTTGCACCTTGGTTCTTCAAACCAACGAAACCTGTGTGCTTCTTGCTATCCCAACTGACCCCATGTGGAGCCTCGGCCATAACCCAAACTTCGCATATGATCGTGTCATCCTTACAGTAACCTTTCTCCGGATCCATAACGTCGTTCCATGTCATGAAATGCGAATATCCCCAGTCGTTCTCCTTGTTGTAGAAGACGTGTGTGATCTTACGTACAGAGTTTTCGACGCCGTCTTTCTGAGCAATAAGGCGCAGCTCAGCTTGAGCCGAACAGCTCCACGACGACGACTCGGATTCGCCGTTGCATTGTAAAAAGAATCCGAGACTCTTTGAGGGCGGACGCTCATTTGAGTTTGCATTATGCCGCGGCATCACCATGATCTTCCACGGCAGGTTCCTTACGAATGTCGGTGGTGAAAGCCTTGTGTCCTTTAATCGACTTATTTGATCAACTTCGAAGCGGAATGTAGCTTCCGCCCTCGCTTCATCATCCTGCTCATCCTGGCCAGTGGCTCCAGTGGCAGTCCCTTGAGCAGCTGTATCAACAACAGTCTCATCCTGATTCATAGCCTCCCCTTCACTGAGGTATCGCACCGCACCCACAGGTATATCCTCGAGTGTGTCCATTTCCTCGTCACCGGCCCCTGACTTATTTTTAATGTTGTTGCACATAAGCATTTCTTCCTTTTTATCCGCCAGCTCGACGCTTGAGACTCGTCCCACTGAATGGGAATCCTTATGTTTTGACACTAATACCCCGTCAGCTTTGTCCTCGCTGACCGTTTCCTTTTTTGTGTCAGAATGACTATGATTGTGGTGGTATTTATCGAAAGGATCACGAATCAGCTGTTTGTCGGAAATCTCGCTTAAGGAAATTTCGTGCCTAGTTTGAGTATAACCACTGTGCTGCCTATGAACGTGTTCGGCACCGTTGGTCTCCTTCTCGTCCTTATGTTGTGGCTGCTGTTCCTTGGCCTTCTCCTTTGAGTGGTTTTTGCTTTGTTTTGTGTTGTTGGTGTTATCGTCGCCGTGTACAACGTTGCTAGGGTTCGTCTTTCCCGACTCACTTCGTTTAGCGGCTTTATGTTGTTTCTTGTTCACTTTACTGATATTTTTCGTATCGCTGCTTACAAGTAGATAATGGTGATCCTTGGTATGATCTTTTGAATTTCGATGAAACAACTCTTGTGTTTGCCGGCAGTTGTTACTACCAGTCGTTGTTGTCGTTGTTGATGTTATTGTACCACCGGATTGAGCCTGTGTTTTTCCGTCACCGGCGTGCACGTCGTTAGTAAGAGGAGCCTTTCTGGCCTCGGTCTTGGTATTGTCCCCCTTAATCGGGGCTGCCCTGGGGTGGTCGTGCTTGGCGGCCTTGAGCTGTTGGTCCTTATTAGCACCTTTTGCTCCCGGCTGCTGCTGGTGGAGGGCTCCCCCCGCGTGGGCGTGCCTGCTCGCGATTCGCCCAATGTTGCTCCCCGGGTGTCCCACCGGCGTCCCTCTGCTGGGCCGTGGGGGGTGCGCGCCCAACCGCGCACTCGGCTACAAGAACCGACTGTCTCACCGTCCTCCGACAGGCCCCGCATGCGCCTGGCGCGGCGACTAACTGGCACCCAGCGGCCGCACTCGATAGCACCGGCCACGGCACCACCACAACAATCCTCACTACTCAGATCCACTCAAACCCCTTCACGAGACACTAACTTGCTCGCGAGCAGCAGCCGACAAACGATAACGGCCTGCAAAAACAGGAGCCCTTTGCAAAAGCTTGCTTACTTCTACTATTACCAGTACAAGTACACTCGTTGGTTTGTTCGCTGGTTCGTCACTCGCCCAACGGGCTCCTACTGCAACTGGAGCCGCTGGGCGCATTAAACAATCCGCCACCGGCCGTAAGCAACGATACCTAAAGCGTCCAACGATGGGTTGACACTAAAATGTGTTGTTCAAGTAAATGCTCAAATCAAAATCCAAGCTGGGTTGACTGACCGTCGTCTCACCACTGCCAATGCTTGCTGATCACCAATGGAAGTTAAGCCGCAACACCACACAGCAGCATAAGCTCAATTCACCACCACCAACTGCAGCGATCCAGCCGAATAACAAAACTATGACCGCGGTATAAAACAACCCTGATCGGATGCCACCAGACATTGTCTGACGTCACGATTAGTGTTGACGAGTTATCGCGCTATTCGTGAGTTCAATTCACTACTATTTACCTCGTAATAGGCGAAGCTCAAGTATGAAGAGAGAAAAATATGTGAAATATAAGTGTTCATGTAATATGGATAATTTGAAGTTGGTTTTTGGGGTAGATGGCGACAGCAGACAGCTATCGGCCATTTTTGTCGTAGAGCTGGATTTTACTGTGCCGCGAGTCGCACCGGGTTGCCGGAGCGCTGGATAGGACATCAAGGCCACATAGTGGCGCTTGGCTTTAAATTGCTGTCAAATATGATCCAATAACAACTGCACCACCTGCGGATTTAGGTTCCAGAGATCCCAGTAGGCATGATAACAACGATCTTGTCTAGATAAGGTATACAGTTTAATTAAATGGGCATGGTTTATGCTTCCGTCTATAACAGAACGCGCTATACGTACCACTTGAAAATTATTTGGGAATAATAACAATCACTTTATAGAGTACACAGGATAATATATTAATTATTAGCTAAGACCAAATGACATTTTCACATAATCTACGAGGTGGGCAGGGAAATCTTGCCTCTTTAAAAATTAACCAAACCTATTTTTTGCGCCATGATTGTTTTTCTAGCCTTTTACAAATCCTTGGCTTGATGCTATTTCTCTTCTCAAGTCACTGGAAATAAAACGTATTGAAAACAGAATTTATTTTGGGTTCTTATAAATGTAGACGATACACTGTAGATCCGCTTGGGTGATATAATTCAGGAGCCCATTTAAAAAGTTTATTAAGCGTTGTCTGGAGATTCCAAATTTTTTAAACAGTTATTAGTATTACAGGCTACGTAGTATTGATCGCTAATACTGTGTTTACGCAGTACTGAACTTATCCATGCTGGGCATATTCATTCAACAATTCATTAAACTTGCCTATGGTGAACACACGGAGAGCATTATATGCTTAATTAAGAATCCTTTTACGAATATTGGGTTTGATAATGTCTCTAGGCACTAAAGCACTGAGAATGGGTGTAACTGCAAATTTTTTTTCTAACCGTAAGTATATTTTTATTTCATTCGTTTTGCATTAAGCTATTAATTTAACTAATGTGTGCTTAATGCAGGTAATTGGAAAAACAGCTATCAAATATTAAAACTATATTAGTAAGAGCAGACTGCAAAGCTCTAACAATTGGTATTTCTACTTTACCTTAGGACATAAATTATAAATTCAGTTATCTGAAAATCCACTTTATTATGATTAGTTACTAACGTTTTACTGTTTTGATTTTCCAGGTTGCTTTATAATAAAATTATTCAAGTAAAGGTCTATACCAAACATAAAGTAACGTAAAAAAAGGCATGTTCTAGTAATCATAGTTTTTTGAAACAAAAAAAGTGAGCAAATGTATTGATAGACGATTCATTTAGTTCATGTTCTGATTTTAGAAACGGTAGTCGCGCAAATTTTATTCCAAATAAAATGCTTCGAGTTCAACGTTCTATACTGCCGCTTGATATTGCTTCAGACGAATGGGATTTTCCAATATAAAATGAAGTGTGTTTACGCATAAGCTCAACCATACTATACCTATCGTTCGATCTATGCTATCTGGCCGGTTTTTAAGTTTGGTAGGCAAACACCTCACCATAAAACCATCACGGGGACATTACTAATCTTCATTTAGCTTAGATACTGCTTCAGCAAATACTTTGCCTCAAACCAAACGTTACTGATCCAAGGCTAAAAATGCAAGATTTCGGCCCCGTTTGCTTCTAGGCTCATTAACCAGCAGTTCTAAATCTGATGGATTCATAAGCATAAGTATAAAATATAATGAGCCTCTTTTAGACGCTTTTTAACCCAGTAATAAGTACCTAAGAGCTTGATTTCTTAATATATTATTAGCGCCTGAAGATATAGCTTTTGCCCATAGCATCTTCAACTAATCTTGGCGATTCGAGCGATCATGTTTACATGCAACTTCCTGGCCGTGGATTTTCTTAGCGATCCTTCCATTTGTGTACATCGTACTGTACAGCTGTAACATCTACTAAACAGAGGCTTTTTATAACCTATAGATGTCTAAAAAAATAAAATTTTTAAGTTTAGCGGAAATTCAAGAAGTACTGTTGATAATAATTTACTTCACTCATTTGGCATTTTTATGAAATTCTATTTTTAGCTTTTTGTCTCGTTTTTTTCTGTTGAGGAAATGACAAGAACTACGGAATACATTTTCATTGCTGAGAGACGTAGCTAATGCAGCATAGTACTCGCAAACTCAGTCAAGCAACACTGTTCTCCCAATTTTTATTCAGTAACTGAAATTAAGCCACCTATGCCCTAAAAAGCAGATACTTGCAAAAAGACTCTTTCAATGCACTTCGAATGGCCTTGAACCTGTTTCTTTTCCGATTTGCAAATGATGGTACACAACCTATCCAATACATTAAAAATATTAAGTTCATTCACATGGTTTTTGTTATGAACGAATTACTGTATTTTTTATTTCCATACTTTTCACTGCCTTTCTTTAAATATTATACTACTATATAATATAGCACCATATTTTTAGCAGGCAGTTAATTAACAATTACTATATTATTATTAGTCGACTGTTTTTACATGTTCTTTTATTAGCTAGATTTTTTCACACAGATTGATCTTCATTGTTTCGGCACTGTGCTCGAAGTTGTCTTTTCAGTTATATCTCATGTACCTTAACCCACGTGATTTACATAATCAGATCAAATTAAATATAAATACATTATTGTCAATAAAGAATATTGTTCGAAACACAGACGACGCCTAATTAAAGGCATGCGGCACCCCATAACTCAAAAGACAAAAATAATTTTAACGAAAGCATATAACAAAAAAAAAAGAATAAAATAGGAGGATTATTTTTATCTAGAATAATACAAATCCTGTCGTGGAACAAGCGATTGCATGAGTATTTAGCCAAATTATTCAAGTATGACTTCGCACAGGTTATGTAGTAATAGTCTGATAAATGTATAGGGTTACCACTGGGGAAAAGGGTAACAATAATGAAAATGCAGAAAATTTACATTGAGAAAGTTGCACTTGATGATTATACGATGTCGTTAAAATTATATTACTAGACGTTTGGTGAAAATTTTCACAGCGAGGTTCCCGTAAGCCGTCGGAAACAATGGCAAGATCAAAAAAGGCCGTCTCTGAGCGAATTAACTGTGTCGGTTATTAAATTCTTTTTCCCATTCTGATAGCTATGGCTAATACTGACACACACGAGTGGGTCGCTGTGTCGGAGCAGCAGTGGTCGAAGGAGTAATAGGTAAAGAGCCCTGTGGCCTAGACAAAGAAATGGAAAAGGAGAAGAGATGATTGTTGATTACGAGGTAAATAAATGCGCATTCGCTTGGTAGCAGCTTCATTGAGCACTAGCGTAGCTTTATCTATAAATTAGGAATTGTGAACTGAGTCAGGAAATCAGTGTTTTTACTTTATCCTGCTACCGCCCCCGATACATGCTGTTTTCAGATTTAGTAAAAAAGCACTACTATTTCGCTTGCGCATTATAAATTAAAACGATGACTTGCGCTATTTTGAGTGATCCGCGTTAAACCCATAAATGCAAGGAACTTATGTGAGAAGCCTACGTCAGTTTACCAGTTGACTTCAACCCTTATACGTAGAAAATGCCATCTAGCAAATCCATACCCAAAGTACACGCCTGGGAATTCAGCAACCACCTTATCATCTAACCGTTGTGATGGACATATCGAATCGACGCCAATAACGTAGAATAAACTTATGTAATTCTAGAATTTTGGTCATAATGAAATCACTTTTAATCCATTTTTCAAAGATTTAAAAGCGAATCTCATGCAAAGTCAATAACCACGTTTTTCAACGTAGTTATGAAATTAGAACAAAGCGCGCGGTTTTCAAGCGGTAGACAATTTGTTACCTTGTATCGAAGCATTTATCATATTTGTCGATTATTCATCATGTACAAAAGTGATCCTAATTTCGTCCTTGGTTTTTTCGGGTATAAAATTTCACTTAACCTTGAAATATATGTATTCAATCACGAAACAACAACATGCTTCTCAGTGCAGCCTCACTTTTATCTTTCATGTGGTGTTGTGTAACTTGTGCTCCCTCGAGGTAGAAGTCCCCCGATATGCTTTTTACCACGTGACAATCGCGGTGAGGTAGTATAAAACAAATTTGTTTGTAAACAATACACTTCGTAACGGGTCCGTTTTAACCTATTAACATATTTCAGATTATATGCTGGTGCTAACATCTGGTGGAAGTGTTTTAGTTCGTCAAATGGATGACGACCAAATTGAGTTTTTCAAAGTAGCGAAACACTGCCGAAAACTTCTTCAAAGCGGAAGTCACTCGTTTGGGTTTTTTAAGAAGAATGGTGAAGAATTTTGAAGTACAAACTTTACATCTCTGAAAATACACATAAACTGATTTTTGAATCTTCAAAACCTGTGTTGAACGAATCGTAATTGTTATCATGGAACTCTGTAGAGATCGTATAGTGAATCAATGTAATTTTTCCGCTATTAAAGACGGATAGCCTCGATAATTTTTTTATGCCTACGTACATATATTGTAACACACACTACATAAAACACAAATTTTATGAATATTTAAAACGTTTCGGATCGGCTTTCCATTATTTGTATATAATAAATTTGATCATTTTTGTTTTTGTATTGTATATATGGTCTCCTACGGTTGCCAGTGTATGACCTAAAAAACGTTAAGCTTAAGTTCTCGGAAACTGGATCGCTTGGCGATAATAGCAGCTATGCGACCATAGAAGTTCCATGTGAAATTATATGGTGGCCACGTTAAGGCTGTGAGTGACAATGTTGCATCCGAGGTGGACAAATTTGTTCGAAAATAGCCCGCTGGCTCCTGAGCCTAGAGGAACACGACTTATAATGTCCGCAGTGCTAACAGACGAATGGTTACAATTTGTGCTGTTTGTAAAATCAGTAGAAATGAAAAACCTTTACTGCCTTTTATGAAAACAAAAGTAAAATCTTAGAAATGGCAGCATTTCACAAAGCTAACTTAGCGTCATTAGGTATGCCTTGGCTTTTTCCCTATAAATGTTGTTTTCCGAAAATCTTACGTTCGTGGATTAAATGTGAAAAGGCGATTATATAGTAACCTTGTATGGGAAGAAAATTGAGCTAATGTGATTTCAAACCTATAAATCAAACAAATAAAAGTTTGGTCCATACCGGTCCACTATGGCATATTTTTGGGTTTGTATGGTTTTATGACTTTGACTTGTGTACACGAAAGCATAAAGACAGAAATATACATATCATTTTTTTTTTCCACTACTTGTTGACAGATAGGCAGATTATTACCAATTAGAAAAGCCTAATGCTTTGGCATCTATCAAGTTTTATATATATATATAATGCAAAAGGTAAATTTGATTAAGGTAAAAATGTATATATATAATACATAAAAAAAATACGTCTGCAGTAAAAAGTGGGTTTTAAAACTTGAACAGCATATATTTTAAACTGTGGACATACCTTTTCCTAACTGAAGGTTTATTCCCTCCAGTATATAATATTGCGGTCTGCCCAATGGTGGATTTCCTCCATGCTTCGTAGTAAATGTCAATAAATTGGCAGCTTAATTTTGACATTTTAGTGAATGCTTTCCACTTATGACGTCAAACTAAAATTCAGTCCCGATGTTAGTAGTTCTTTGGTTTTTGGACAACTTTCTGCCTATCAGTAGTGGTGGATCTCTCAACTGACGTAATAATGATAAAGAACTTAAAGTAAATGAAATTTCAGGAAGCATCGATCTTGCAAATAGAAAATATACATCCAAGACATAAAGCGACAATGCGAGCGAAAGCCGCTATTGGAATACCCGTCAGGGTAATATCATGTACATATGCATGCAACAATCTTCTCTGATAATGCAATTTTTCATATTTATATTAACTTTTACCTTAGACTGTAAGTACGTAATGTGTACGTAATGCGTAAGTGTACGTAATGACCGATAGATGATAAAACCATTTGTTATTAGGTATTCTTGTACGTGGCTGAAAAGAGTTTCGATTTTTCGAAAAAAAGCTTTGGCTTTTGGTTTTTCAAGCTCTGCTGCTACAGTGCAACTTAAAGATGCATCTGAACCATAGCTGCTTCTTGTTCACGTTAACTAATTGGCCTATGTTTGCACCTTGAATAAGCACAGTTTTATCTTAGGACCAGACTGTTTTTTTCACGCTTCATGTAATACTGTTTTGCTTTTGATAAGGGCACTTCGAGAGGCGATATATTTGATTTTTACATGAACATACTAATTCAACGTACTTAGTTTGTGTGCTTAATTCACATTTAACAGATTTATATTTTTATACCTAGAATTGAAATCACAATGGGAAGGTAAATTATATGATCTTATTCTCTGCCCTGTTAGTACGTTGCTAGCCACTATGCTAATTATCTCGAAGACTTATATCGTTCTAAATGGCGGACGGGTTACTCGTTGATTACTACTCTAAACTTTATTTGTTTTTCTCACTTTTATCGTGCTTTTGATAGGCTGCCATAAACCTAAGAATTGAACTCAATACCTCATAGCAAGAATTTCTAAAGCTATATATCTACGTATTCAGGCAATTTAGTTGAGGTGGTAGTGACTTAATGAGTTTAGCAATTTAATAGCAAAATGCAAAGTGCTTTTAGATATAGTAAAGCTGAACGCGATAGCTCTGGCCGTTGAATGAGTAGAGTTTGTCGTCCATAAGCGGTCTTTAGCTAATCACTTTATTTACCCGGATGAGGCGATTCTTCTATTCAGTAGAGAACATGTCCTTCTTATTTCACCAAATGTCTATTACAGGTTTTGGAGAAGACATTTATGAGCCTAGCATGTACCAGCTTTTGCTTAACAATGACATGCCAATAAAATATTTTAACCGTTTACAAAATATCACAAAAGATAAACGTATCAAACGGCTTAAGGAGTAGTCAGTCTAGTTAAAAAGCATTTGATCTTACGCTATGGTATGATTTGAAAAGATTTATATCTATGCTAAAGGAGTAGTAAATAATGAATCTAAGGAATGTGTAACTACTAAAAAGCTCCTATGACATTAGCTCCAACTAGGCAAAAATAAATAAGAATACTTCTAAGTTGTACTGAGTATTACTTCAGAGTAAGAATAGTTTAAATGAACGTAATTTTGAGCCGGACAGCTCAGTCTCTGCGTGATTGGGCCGACAACATCAAACGGCACCGATTCGTGGTCTTACACACCTGGCTTATGTATTGAGGCCAAACAAAGTAATGATTCACTTCTCGTTGTTATGGTTATTGATGCATTGTTGATTTTCGTTACCAGACTGACCCCTACTACTAAAAAAGAAAAGTTATTGAAGGCTTCTACGAATGCAACTTTCTCTCGCAGCGTGAACCACGCCATTACGGAAATCTTAAATTCAAGTCTGCAAACGTAGAATAGTGCTCTCATTTACGAACTTTAGGAGGCCATTCGATATATCTTTTAAGAGTTTATGCCGGTGTTGCCCCATTCCCAGATATTTTTAATGTAGGGCCGCTTTTATCTATTGACACAAGAAAGAACTGTTGGATACGGTTTTTATTAAGTATTTCAGGAATATTCTATTGTTCAGTATGACATTTTATTTCGATGACGATACTTGTTGGTATTCTTAACTCAAACCTGATGTTACAATACAATGATACTTTTATACGTAGCGACTACCTTATGCGATTTCCAGCTGTTCAATGCTGTTCGTCCGTCTTTACTAAACTTAGAAATATGCGGTGATTTAGGTTCGAGTACGTGCGTAGACGTACTTCGTTTCCTACTGAAAGCCAGTTATTTAAAACTATATCTGGTGCCTCAAGTACAGGACATAGAACTCGTAGCATTTATTTACGGCTGTCCATCTCAATAGACTACGCGTCTAATCCTATCAAAATTACCAACTGCGCTAAACTTAAATAAATATGAGAGAGTAGAATGGTCGCATCGTGTGAATAAGAGCTTTCAATCCAACCAATCTGTTTGTAGTAATCATTGCCAATATATAATGTCAATTGCCTGGTGTTATAAATAGGTTAGCCCTCGGCCCAATCCTCTTTGACGGTCTACAAACCTAAAGTGTCCACAATACTTATGCACAAAATACCGAGAAATCAAACGTAGGTTTGTCGTGTTCATTTTTTTCAAGTATTATTAACCATTGCACCAGTTAGGAAAGAAACACGATTATTGGGGGCTATATTCTTTCTTAGTTTTTAGACTAAAATTCCCGGCACATCGAACTAAGTTTCAGAACTGCAAAGTCGTTCCCTAACATTATCGGTGCAACGTAGTCGTTGTAGGTAGGCACTAATCTAAAAAATCGAGTTTCATTCGCAAATATTTATTGAAAAATTACATTTGGCCAGATTGTTAAACGAAACTATTTTTAATAATGGTGCCCAGTCCTCAAAATTTTACTGTTTCGGTTTACCTCTTACAAATGTGTGCGTTTCTCCTTATTAACGCTTAACATTATACAGTAGGTATGCGACGCAAAGCTTCCATTAAGGCAGAAACAATTGAATTAGCCAGTATACAGGGTATGTATAGTGCATAAGGACCCCAAAGATTATCAGTTGGGGGGACCCGTCAGGGTACAGAAAAATGCACTACGGATTTTTTTTGTAGATCTTTTATGTTTATGAGAAGAGATTAATAGTTTCGACGTCAGGTGGGTTAAAAGTCAAAATACAATATTTACGATACAGATGTGGTAGTTATGCCTCATGCATTTCGAATGGCAATTAGTCCTAAATCTGTTATTCATTATTTTAGCTATTTTAATATCCGTCTAGGTGTAATCTTTTTACTGCAGCTTTTATAAATAGCGGCTGACCCTTTTCAAATCACGTCGATCAGATGCATAGCGATTAAAACCTGTGTTGTTTTAGGTTTCTTGGTCTACGATTTGATTTAGCCATTTTGCTATAATGAAAATAAATCTCTTACTAACAGTCAAATCCGCTTTATATGCATTTTAATAAAACAGAAGGGAGTAGATCTCAAAGACTCAAGGCATGGTATAACTATACCAAATTTTGTTATTCTAAGATGGTATCATCCTTGTGGTACCTAGATTTTGGGCAGTTGTTTCTAAGGGGGTCTCAAAGATTTTACATCTGTTGTGAACAGCTGAAGTGAAATAATTTTCAGGACCTGTTGGCGTCGATAGAACTTTGTTGCGTAGTAATCTTTCTGAATGATCTAAATTTTTGTGCACAAAAGCGTGAAGGATAGAAAGGGAAAAAGGTTTACTCTGAAGTTGTTGAATCACACTGGCCATCGAGAATTCCACATAAAATCTGAAATGATTGTCCTAAGTATACGGAAAGTGGTATAATGGAAGATGCGGGACGGAAAATTACCTTGTTTTTGGCTACGCATGTTTGCACCTTAAAATTAACCAGGCTTTTTTTTTATCTTCAAATTTTCCACTACTGGTATTAACAGTATAAAAAAGGAAGTTAAAACATTTGTACTTATGATAACAGTACGTTCTAGAGTATTTTCTGTAATCTTACTATTAGAAAATTATGGTCGATTCAATTAAGGATAATTGAGAATTAGCTGTGGCATCCCAAGATCTATACGAAAGCATTTGTTTACAGTTTATAGTTCGATAGTTTTTTAATGTTTCAATTGATTAGAAAACTGCTACTAATGTACCTAGCCAACTCAAGGAAAGGTTAAATAAAATGCGCCGTGAAGGAAGTTACCGCATATATTGCAATTCTTTTTCAACTGACATATTCCTATGTTAATGTAGCGTTAGCCACTTGCCTCGTCTTTCCTAATCTAATGTTATCGCGTTCTCATGGTGAATGCAAAGGTGAGTGTGCTTAGATTTATTAGCGATTGTGTTGCTCTGTGATAGGGAATTAATCTCTATTTAGAGTACTATTTACGAAAACTACTATTTCAGTTTTGAACATTCTAACTCGGAGCACTACCTGAGAGTTAAGTTTTTATCCATATTATGATGAAAAAGATGAACAACATAGTACCCTATAAAAATTACAACGCATTGTATTTTTAAATTAGCACATTTCAGAAAATTGTTAGGCGACATTCTGGAAAGTCGATTAAGTTTGTCTTAGTAAATCCATATACAAATGAGCTTTGCTTCTTTAGCATCTCCTACTTTAGTAGTATTTAAAAGCTAATTTCCAAATGCGTAACCAAAAGATATATTTTTTGACATAATTTTGAATTTTTTTCGGAAATCTGTTTTATTTTTTGTATTATTTAAATAGTTACTTTAAAAAATTCAGGATGAGGTGGAGTTAATAACAAATGCTTCCAAAAAAGACAATATAGATATCGGTATCAGAACAGATTGTACATTCCTTTTAAAGGCAAAATGTACACGCCATTTTTTAATGGAGCAAAATACAAAGCTTGCGATGACAATGTAAACATTATATTAAGACAAGTTGAGCCTTTTTGTAGATAAATGCGTGCGAATTTTAACAGTTGTGACATGCACATTTTTATAAAACCGCCAATGCCTATAATTAAGTCAAAGTCGCTTTTATTTATTGGCTTAAGCTTTAGGTTTATAAAAATTAAAACAAAAGAAAAGATGCTTGGTTAAGTATTGTAATGATGGAACTCATGATGAATAAGGATGATAGAAGCCCATACAGGAATACATAACAAGCAAAAGCGTGATTAAAATAAGAAACTTCGAAAGAAGTATTAAGAATGGTAATCATTGTGTATATATATTCAACTCCACCTTTCTTTTTACCAAAACCTGTGATACAGGAAAAAAAAACACTCGATGATGTTTTTGTAAAAATTGTTGTTTAGCCTCCTTTAAGCGCGACGTGATATGCAAATTCTATAATAAGTGTTTATTGTTCAATTGTATTCTGTTGGTATTTTAAATTATATCTTGGTTTTGACGTTACCTGGAAGCATCGTGTCCTATTAAATAGAACGCGAATAGACAGAATTTGTGATTTTATATAGCTGCATGAAGCTCTTATAGTAAAGGAACGAAGGAAAAATTGTTAAGTGTGTTTGTTCAATTTCATATTGGGTTTCTTTAAACCTTTTATTGCTTTTATCTTCTTGAATTCTTCGCACTCAGTATATTGAGTATAGGCATATGCGAACGTAAGCATACGGAGTTGGAGTTCGTATACGTACACATGGCTTGTTTTATTGATTATATTGGTCCGCCAGGGACAGGCCAGTTCCTATGATAGAACGTGCAATCAGCAAATCATTGTCAAACAGAGACGTGAAGTCCTAGAGTCTAGACACTCCTGAATATTTAACAGTTAACGCGATGTAGCGATGAATGCGGAATCGGATATACGTTGAGCTCTTGCAATAAACTGAAGTTTAAGAGTTTAAAACATGATGAAAGCCGCATAGTAGTCCATTCAGAATTCGTGTTTTCTTTTATGACGAAGATAGTGGGAAAGAAGTGATTGACTATGACCCAAATGCATTTTAATAAGTCCTTGCACTGGAAAAACCAAAAGTGAGATGGACTCATTGCCCAATACTACGAAGAGCATCCAAAATAAATTGCAACAGTGTAACCACCAAGTTTTTATAATCTCCAAATATCAAAAGAGGGGCCATTTTAAGGACGAGTTTATCTGCCCTCTGGCGGTATAAACGTTCGTACTTTGACTCTTTCGCAGGTGTTTGGGACTTCTGGTTTACTAAATAATTTAATTTTCCAGGTTTTTTTTTCAGGTTGCAGAAATCCCAAAATTTCTATAGAAAATATTTCGCTGAATGCGTTCGCGTTGAAAATAATAGAGGATAACGATAACAATTGATATCTGTACACCAGATGAACGCCTTCGATTTCGATTCGTGAATCTTTAACCAATCGGAAACTTCGTGCAATCTGAAATCGGTATGACGCTAGGGGACAAATTATTAGATTATCTACATTTCCTAAAGTGTCAGTGCAATACCTAGCTTCGTATGTCCTGTTCGTAAGAGCAGACGCAAAAAAAGATCACCCACCGCAAATAGTGAAGTGGTGGAATCATAACGGAAGCCAAAAAATCTAATCATTTATGTTATACACCACGAGTTTACGTTGAAATAGTAAATGCGTTCTTGAAAGACATACTTTATTCGGTATCAGCAGGTTCCACTAATTCGGTAATTGCTTTAATTTCAAAGTAAACCCTCGTTGGCAGAATTGTGTTAAACAACCCGAAAGAGTCGTCAATATCAGGAAAATTAAAGTTTCCAGATTTATAAAATTATATATATATATATATATATATATTAAATGAGTTTCGTTCGTCTCTAATTGACTGGGTGAATGTAGAATAACACTAGCAGTGATTTTTAGTTAGTCAGAAAGAATTAACTGTTTTGCATTGTTTATAAGTATCGAAAGAAGATAGTGTGTGAACCATTGGTCTTTGCAGTAAAATAACTGTTTTATACATATATAGATCACGAACCGTTTTGTTTTTTAAATTACACGGGATAAATGCACGATTATTTTAAATTCAGAAAAGAGCTAGTTTTATATAAACAATGCATACGTCTATATAACGTATTTACCGTGTTAAGACATCGATACAGACAAATGCGTTTTTGGGTTGTGCTTTTTTTAGATTTGTTACGAGTGGCTACCGTTTTCGAGATGTCATTCGACACATCGTTTTCGTTTAATATTTCGTTAGTTCTACTTCAGAATGTATTCATCGTAGAATGACCATAGAATGTACATATAGATATATAACGCATGCTTAGAAACCATACGGAGTGCACGTTTAGCTTTTTTTTTCTGCACATTTCCGGCAGAATTGCGGTGCACATCTAACTCCTACAGCAAAAGCGATGGTTGTGCCGAAGATTAAATACACAGCGTAGGTACTCGTCGTATATAGCTTAACGTACGGTGTATAGTGTGGTTTACGATCTAGGCGAATTGTTCCACAAAAATTCTGCCCTTTTAGCCGCTAAAGCAATTTCCGTTTACTTTGACAGCTGACCCCGTTGACGGTGCGTTCGCAGCCACCTATCAGCGCAGTAGTTGCATGCTGTTTCGCAAAGGATATGAAGTCCGGTAGTTACGCTCTAACAAGTTTGTTCCCAACGCCATCATACTGATACGATTCCTTTGCGTCTTGTAAGAATGTACGGATAAAATATTCTCCACTGCAATATTCTCTGCATGATGCTTCCTACCCTAAATGCTCAAACAGATACGCTTCCACGTTCCCGTGCCGTCCAAGCAGTTCGAACCATTATGTTGGGTCCGGCAAAAGTACACAAGCAAGCCTCAGCGTGTGCTCGTGCGACTAGCCGTAGACACGCATTGCCGTTTCTAATGACCTACTTCATTGCGTCGGCCATGAGTTGTTCAGTGGAAATTTTGAGTGGCGTCACGAGTTCCTCCACTTTCTGCGAAAGGTTCTACGACAGACCTTAGCGTCGTATTCTGGCCGAACGCTCCCTCTAATCCACAATTGACTCGAATGATATACCCCTTCCCCCGCTGGAACCAAATATGGTGACAACGCACCTGTACTGACATAAATGTAATTTATTCTGGCGGCATCCGGACTTTGTAGCGATAGCGACGAAAATACCTATGATTAGAGCTTTCGTGCGTGCTGTAGCGGAGTTATGTTACATATGTACAACTCTAAAATTTCTTAATTTTTCGACAGAAATGGAATTAGAGATTTCTATAAGGGTTTAAGTTTTAACAAAACTTGACGAAACTGCCTCCTTTTTTATTTTATTTCTGATATCAATTAAATTCAGTGTGTTTTCATAGTATCGATTATGATTTTCTCAAGCACAGTCTAGATAAAAGCTTAATTGTTGGAACCGTTTATACCAACCGATAACAGGATCACCATGTTGTTCCTTAGCCAAAAGGCTCCAGTAATGTGTAATTAGGTTTTCTAAGAACTTCATAATAATTTTTAAGACGCTTTTTCATAGTTCGTAACGCACTACACCGCAGTAATAGTGCTATTAGGGATCGATTCCTTCATTTGAAATTTAATCTTAAGAATGTGAATGTTTAAGGCACCAGACGTTTCTTCAGCCGGTTAACCATGGGCGAAGCTCTCCGCACAGCCGCGCGGCAGTCGAGGAGCTTCTTCGCATCTTCTTGGTGGTTGTGACTACGAATAGCCGCGTTTAACAGCAACAAATTAAAAACATCTCGTTGAGCGTCTGATCCCCCCATCTGCACCAGCTGAGACTCAAGAGGAATCAGCACCGAAGCGCATGCATCGAAGTTGCCTGCATTTGCAAGTTATTTTGGATAATTCTGCTAAGATCAGCTGAATATATATATTTGATAAAGAATTCGCACTGCTAGAAAATCGGATAACAGCCTAAGCTTGGCTAATCGTTTACGAATGAAAAGGTAACACTCTCATTCCGAGCAGCCAGAATGATGTAATCTTTTAACGCCGGCAAATATAATAGAACAACTAAAAATGTGCTATTTTGTTGGATACCTTCACTGTAGTCTTTCATTGCTTGGATAAGTTTTTTACCAAACAGCGTAGTTATCTTCGTATTATCTATTTCTGCCACATCCTCAACGGAATTCAAGGACCCCTGTTTGGAAATGTAGGAGAACAAGAAAAAAAAATTGTCACACAAGCTCCGTTGCATCTACATTCTAAATAGCCTTTACGCTCTAAAGTTTTTATAGCATATTTCATAATTGGTATGCGGAATATAGGAAAATTGGAGCACATGTGCAAATAATGATTTCTTATCAAGTTGTATTGGCCTGCAGACAAGTCGCACACTAAAATGAAAAATAACTGAAAGGAAAATTTTTGGGAGGCATAATAATCGAATCGTACCTGAAGCGAGTAACTCGCGTATTTTCAAATAGAAGCTGAATAAGTTAGTTCGATAATTTGACCTCCCAAGCTCATCGACTAAAGAGCAGGGTTTTAAGTTATCCAAACCAAAAAGGCTCTCACCTAACGTATGAATTAGATTGACTGACTAGGCAGTTTAATGAAAAGACAACAGAAAAGTCTGTTACGCTCGTCAATTTTATAGTGAGCGCCATGTCGATTTATAGTAATTCTAATATTCTATCGTGTGGTCTGAGATTCTTGCTGCTACAGTTGTTGAAATGGGTACTTCTAGCTTCTCGAAAGAGACTCTGGCCTTTGCCTATTATTTTCTAAAAAAAAAAAGGTTTTTAATCCTGCTTTGTGTAAACTATACTTCGGTAACGTCGCAAGATTAGCCTGTTACTGAAAGACGGTAATGCGGCACGATTAACCTGTTATTGAAAGACGGAACGATTCCTTAATTAGTGATAAGTGCCGTGCTTCACCATTGTAGGTCAGCAACTCCGGGTCCGGCCGAATGGCCGCATGGAATATGGGAGGCATTTTGGAGTACGCCAAATAATGAAGAAAAGTCGCGAGCATTGCCGGGCTCCAGGCGCCTATATTATGACAATGCACTTCGACAAAATAAGTTTAGACTTTACTATGTCATAGAATGCTCCCCTCCTTTTTACATTAATAGGCAGGGGTTACAAGCGTTGTCTGCCCTTTAGAAATCTCATACAGCATGGATTTCGTTAACAATAACAAATGCAAATAAAATAATAAATAAAATATAAAATATAAAAATAAAATAATAAATAAAATAATAAATAATATGCAAATAAAAATTTTGTGGTGCTAAACCTGCCGTAACCTGTCCCATATTGAATGAACCGCCGGAGTAGACAACCTGCACGAGTATGGAACGGCTGTTAACTTATTTGCTAAAGCAGCCTTGCCATGAAATTGTCCGCGGAGGCCTTTACGACTGATACTACAGTCTCTGGGTGCAGATTCGTTCGATTTGCTATATGGGTTTGAAGTTGTGTTACTTGATCGACTTTCGGAATGGCGGGTTAGCCTAGAGGCAGTCGCCTTTTTTTTGAGCTCAACAGGGAGGCCCAGAACTTTACCAGCTGAAGACGGGTCCCGAGAACATTTCCCTTATGTCGATCGTTTCGACCCAGGGAGCCCATTCTCCTTACTATATTCTATTAACAGTCCTAGACCTTTCCAGTACTGAAGCGATGACAGCATTGTTCTCGATAAGCGTGATTAAATAATAGACTTACAAAATATATAAATGCATTTGCGATTCCAGTAGGCGGTAAGAAATGTTGAAGTATGGAAACCTTGTCCACCCATACCACAGATCTTCCATACAGTTCTTTTGTATTCCTGAATGTGAAAATACATCTGCCCATGCATCAGTTCTTTAACGCAAAAATTTTCCTTGTCGGGTGGAACGTTCTTCCCAAAAAATGATCAAAATCTACCTTTCTTTCAAATGACTTCCACCCCACAAATGTTTCACACAGTCTTGAGTTGGGATTATGAAGCCACTTAATGCTGCTCTCCAAATATATACCTGGAACTTATTGAAGTGTTCTTTATCTTTAAGTCCAAGAAGGGTCATGGCAAAGTGAGCATCGTTGAATACTAGAATGTGGTCATACAGGTGCTCTTTGGTAACCGCATACAGTGAGGTCCATCTGAAAAGGAATAATCGTTTACAACTTAATGGCTCGTCCTGTTAGTCCGCTTTGATCTCTGATAAGTTGATTTTCTGCATGCCGTTGGTGGCTGAGGCAGTACTTAGGCTGGTATTTTCAAACAGCTTGTAAGTTGTATGAATCTCGAAATCCATACAAAAAAAATTTTAGGGAGATTTTGCTCGCAATGAAAAAGAACCTTCACAATTATATGCAGGATGTGAATTTGCCCATGAAACGACGCGCAAGGGATGATTAATGTGCAAGTCAAATCTGTCAGTTCCTAACTTACGAGCCAGCTGGCTTTTTCTATGTTGCTTCACTGGTTGTTTAAACAAAGTTTACTCTACCGTTCTTATTTGGTACATCAGTATAGCACATAAGCCGGATAGTATGCTGACGTTGTTTAATCATATTTCATAGAGAAGGGCGAACACTACTGCTTATTATATTCTGCAGACTTTTTTTTAGTAAACGAATTTTAGCTAGGCATGCTTCTCAACTACGTATTATGTTCCTCGAACGTTGGATATATCATTTTTAAGATGAGCCTCCACTATAGTATAGAGCATTGCCATTACCCGATTCTTGCAGAAGCTAATGTATCAAGAGTAAAATATCAAAGAACTTTTTCAGTTGCAGATACACAAGCCATACGTGCGAGAATTTACGTAATCATAACTCAAAAGCGAACCTTAGCAACCAGCCGAAGTATCAACACTGGATCGTTCATATATAGTGGTCAATCTAGGTAAAACTTCAGAATCTAATACGAAATTTAAACTCGATGAAAGATTTCATCTTTTGCATTTTTATGATTCTTGGGAATAAATTTATATACTTTTATCATACTTCGATAATTGAACATAAGTATGTAAGGGCATTGCGATGCATTTCACATCATTTTGATGTAATTTGTTTGTTTGGTACATAATTAAAATGTAGAAATAACCGCATTATGATCTTTATCTAGTCACCTCCGCCCAACGTTGATTCCTTCAAGTTCGAGTCTATATAATAGACTGGCGCCGTCGACGTAATCCAGCATAGAGCCGCTTCCGCAACGCTTCTCAACCTAAAACAACCATATAATGCGGAAATCAATAATACCTCATATAGACGAAAAAGCTAAAATTTAAGGTATTTGCTCTTATTCGGGTAATTTATGCGAAAGATTCTCAAATGTCTAAGAATTATTCAAAAGATGACTCAGTCTGTCAGTAGCGGCAGCTATCCAAGAATAAATACAAAATAGTGCATAATAGTAATAAGTAATGCACAAAGCCAACCCAGTGGCCAATAACCAACGTAAATCTAGCAAAAGAGGCAATTCGAATAAAACCAAATACTGCTTTTGTTTAATCATTCATTTTGCAGTGCACATAGATAACAGTAGTTCCGAAAAAGTTGGAAAAGGTCATAATTAATACTTAGTTCTGGCGTCACTATTATACTACTATCCGTATCTCTTCGAACTTCTTTTGGCAAATTACGATGAATGGAGGCTTGAGATACATAAAATAAACAGAATAGACAGATGTACAATGTTTAGGACTACCGTACTTTTATAGGCCTGAACAATAGTTGCAAATGAGTAAGTGCGTGTACCTCTCACGGACTATTCTTGCGTATCACCAGCTACCGTACTATCAAAAAACAATGACGGCAGCCGTTAAGGTAAAACTGTGTAGCCAAAATGAAGAATGAATGAAGGGTTGCATTTTACTGCTGTTATAGATAGCTAATACGAAATCTGCGCATATATAGGTCATGTCCTTCCCATTCAGTACAAACGTATTTGGAGTTAGTCCTTTTTAAGCTTTGTTTTCACCATTCGCTAAAGTTTAAGAGGTGTTAAGGTACTCAGTAATGAACAACAGTTCCGGTGTGAGTATTCCTATAGAAAGCTAAATTGTCACTTAAAGACACTTTTGCAACAAAGATTGTTTCTGAAATGAGCAAAGACTCGGCAGTTAATTTGCAAGCATTTGGTGATGAGTAATTATGTTAATATTTAAGGTTTAACTTAAATTTCGCCAGTAACTCACGTTATATAGAAATGCTACACGCATCCTAAGCATTTCGACAGTTCGACGAAAATACTTATTTGATTTCCTAAAGTACATTACTTTGGACATCTAATGCGCTCTCATTACTGGTCTTAGCTAAACATTCAAGCTCTCAATGTTATGTTTTGTACTCCTATGGTTTTTATAGAAGTAGCTAGC